>NC_057814.1:40807683-40847729 GCF_018294505.1 Triticum aestivum | reverse complement strand
CTCTTGTTGGGGAACGACTTGGCCTTGTCTTTTCTAATGAGCTTGCCACCATTGTCTTCCCTCTTCTCGTAAGGGCACTCCGCAACAAAGTGGCTCACATTGCCACAATTGAAGCAAGTCCTCATCCGTTGCTTGCCCTTTGCGCCACTTGAGTTGCTTTTGTTGAAGTTTGGCCTCGTGTTCTTCTTGCTCCAAAATTGCCTTGAAGCAAGAGCCATGTGTTCATGATAGGCATACTTCGTATCTTCGAGGTTGCCCTCCTCTTCTTCCTCTTCATCCTCTTCCTCCATACTAACCTTGGCCTTTAGAGCAAGGTTGGGCTTCTTAACTCTTTGAGAGCGAAGAACCGCATTGTCGGCGGTCTTGTCCAAGATGCTCATAGCCACAAACTCATCCAACACTTCACTTGAGGACAAGGTGTGAAAGTCCGGCCTTTGACGAATTACGGAGGACATGGCTTTGTGGTAGGGCATCATTGTCTTGAGGAACTTGCACTTGATCCAATTGTCATCCGTGTCCTTACTTCCATGATCTCGGAGCGAGACCGCGAGTTTGGTTACTCTCCAAAAAAGCTCACGAGGTTCTTCATCTTCTTTCATTGCAAACTCGTCGGCTTCATCTTGCACCACTTCATAGTTGGAGCGTTGAATGCTTGCGCTTCCCCGATAAAGGGAAACAACTTGGAGCCACGCATCTTTGGCCACGGTGTAAGGCCGGAGATGAGGAAGATCTTCGGGTGGGATGGCTTCTTGGATGATGAAGAGAGCATTCTCATTGAATTGATGATCCACAACTTCTCTAGGAGTGAAGTTACTTCGGTCATGCGGATAAAAGCCTTCTTCAATGATTCTCCAAAGGTTAGTGTTCACATGATTTAAATGGCACTTAAAACGATAGACCCATGAATCAAAATCTACATTCTTCTCAATCTTAGGGGCCGGGCCGGCATGATTCAAATGAGTGGAAGGGAGCGGTCCACCATAGACGGGTGGAGGTTCCACATGGGCAGAGATGCCGGTCCCATTTTTATCACTAGAACAAGGAGCCTTCTCGCTCGAAGCTTCCCCCTTGTCGGAGGTAGCATCCGTCACCTTGTTAGCGGGATCACCCACTTTCAACGGTGCGGTGGTAAGTTTAAGCCCTTCTAAGAATTTATTCAACATGCTTTCGACCTTGGTCGTCATGGAGGTTTTCAATGTGTCCAACGCCACATTGAATTCCTCACGAGAGACCGCGGTTCCCCCATCTCCCGTAGACGAGACTAGATTCTCACCGGAGTGCTCCTCCGCACCGTCTACGACGTCAACCATACTCTTTGGACGGTAAAGTCCTTAGTAAAGAGACGAGGCTCTGATACCAATTGAAAGGATCGATATAGTTGACTAGAGGGGGGGGGGTGAATAGGCAACTAACAATTTTTAGCTTTTCTTTACCAAATTAAACTTTGCATCAAAATAGGTTGTCTAGATATGCAACTAAGTGAGCAACCTATATGATGCAACGACAACAAGCATGCAAGCAAGTAAGTGATATAACACAAGTAAACTAGCTAAAGTAAAGGAACGAGATAACCAAGAGTGGAGCCGGTGAAGACGAGGATGTGTTACCGAAGTTCCTTCCTTTTGAGGGGAAGTACGTCTCCGTTGGAGCGGTGTGGAGGCACAATGCTCCCCAAGAAGCCACAAGGGCCACCGTATTCTCCTCACGCCCTCACACAATGCGAGATGCCGTGATTCCACTATTGGTGCCCTTGAAGGCGGCGACCGGACCTTTACAAACAAGGTTGGGGCAATCTCCACAACTTAATTGGAGGCTCCCAACGACACCACAAAGCTTCACCACAATGGACTATGGCTCCGCGGTGACCTCAACCGTCTAGGGTGCTCAAACACCCAAGAGTAACAAGATCCGCTAGGGATAAGTGGGGGGAATCAAATTTCTCTTGGTGGAAGTGTAGATCGTGGCCTTCTCAACCAATCCCGAGCAAATCAACAAGTTTGATTGGCTAGGGAGAGAGATCGGGCGAAAATGGAGCTTGGAGCAACAATGGAGCTTTTGGGGGAAGAGGTAAGTCAACTATGGGGAAGAAGACCCCTTTATATAGTGGGGGGAACAAACCAACCGTTACCCCACTTCTGCCCCGAAGAGAGCGGTAGTACCGCTGTGCCAGCGGTACTACCGCTTACCACTATAAGCGGTACTACCGCTCCTCATCGCGGTACTACCGCTTGGCCCACAGCGGTACTACCGCGGTGGGAGGGCGGTACTACCGCACAGGAGCGGTACTACGGCCCCCCACAGCCGCGGCCAGTACCGTAAAACCCGACACGAAAAAGGAGCCCTCGAATCGAGGCGGTAGTAGCACGAGACCACCGCGGTACTACGGCTTGGGGCCACTAGCGGTACTACTGCTCTGGAGCGGTACTACCGCTCCCAGAGCTGTACTACCGCTTGTGGCACCCAAGCGGTACTACCGCTCCGTCCCGCGGTACTACCGCTGGGACCAGAGTTAGTACACACATGGGGGCTACTAGCGGTACTACTGCTCTGGGCGGTACTACCACTCCAGAGCGGTACTACCGCTTGTAGCACCCAAGCGGTACTACCGCTCTGGCCCGCGGTACTACCGCTGGGACCAGAGAGGGCACAAAGAGAAGAGAAACAAGCCCATCATCGAAACGGAAAGGCTCGGAGGGAGGGGCAAAGGAAGTGTACGTGATGATTCCGCCCTAGCCTTTCCAAAGCGGACCCCCTCTTGATAGTACGGTGATCCCTATGAAACTAGTCCACCAAACTAATCCGAAAGGACTACACTGCCTTCGCTTCAAGCTCCGAGGGGAGGAAATCGTCTCGTGCCAAAAGGATGAATCTCTGAAAAACACTCAACGCACACGATTAGTCCGCAAAAGCATTGTCATCAATCACCAAAACATCTTAGGGATAAATATGCCCTTACAATCTCCCCTTTTTGGTGGATTGATGACAATACGGGATTCGCACAACTGGGAAAAGACAAAGGACATAAGCAAACCCCAAGTCTCTAAAATATAGACGGGCTCCCCCTAGATGTGTGCCATCAAGATAAGTGCTTTGAACTGCACGACACACATACTAGGATCAACACTCCCCCTGTATTTTAGGGACCAACAACCTAAGCGAGATACGAGATAGTAGGATATATAACATAATGAAGCAAATAACTCATGAGATATCAAATGACTAGAGACAAAGATAAAGATATGATAAGGATAGGGTAGCATATGTCTCACACCATATGACTCGAACTAAAGTCTCACTGAACACAAAACCAAGCAAAGCACAAGGTCCAAACAAAGCACACAATGAAAGCACAAGTTAAAGACACACTTGCAACACAATGACGCAAATCCCTAAACTCTCTCCCCCTTTGGCATCGAGACACCAAAAGGGGCAAAGAGCTAACCTACGGCTCCAGGTGAGAGCATGCTGAGGATCTCGAACATCAGGACTCTGCGTGATCATCTGCACTGCCGTCCTCGCCCAGAAACTGCTCGGTATCTGAGTCAGTCCACGGACAGTGCTGCTGGATCCACTCCTCCTCCTCAGTAATCTGACCCTCAGAGCCGCTGGTGACTGTCGCACCCATCTGACGCATCAGCTCCTTGTGACGTCCTCTTGCATTCTTCTCAGCCACATGAGTCATGTACTGACCATGAGAGTCCATGCAGAACAGCTTCTTCATCTTGCGTTTGAGCTTCTTTGCCCAAGAGGGCTCTGCTGCAGAAGGCTCTGTCCCAGGAGGCACATAATCCTCATCATCATCACCGGCATCAGCCTCGTCCTCAGTCTCCATGGCAGCAGCAGAAGATGGAGCTCCAGATCTACCCCAATTATCCTTCTTCCTCAGACGCTTGATCTCATGAGAGACCAACTCTCCAGTTTCCAGCTGCTCCTCAGGATAGGTATGTCTCCAGGCCCTCTCAATAAGCAACATGATGAACGGACCATAAATTGGGCACTTGCGCTCAGAAACAGCCGCCAGAAGCTCAGACCACATGACGTGAGAGATGTCCAGGGACTCGCCGGTGTTTGCGTCCTTCTCACGCTGGCAGAAGAGAAGCATGTCCACAAGGTAAGAGTGTACCATGTCCAGATTCCCAATACGAGGGAAGAGAGTCTCGCGGAAGATACGGTGAAGGATGTCCAGATAGGTAGACAACTCATAGGTTTCCTTCCTGGTCTCAGGGTGGACCTTCCGAGTACAGTAGGGCCAGAGGGCTTGCTTGTGAGTGGAGGTGACATTTTGGTGAGGACGAAAACCAACTGGAGTCTCGAGCCCGTGATCTTCCACCTCAAGCAGCCCCATGAAGGTCTGCCACTTGACAGCTAGCACCTTTCCATTTGTCATCCAAGTCAGAGTCCTGTCTGCATTAGTTCCTAGGTGAACAGTGGCAAAGAACTGTGCCAGCAAATCTGCGTCAAAGTCCTTGTTGAACTGCATGATCCTGAGAATGTTCAACTGAGAGCACATCTGAAGGGCATCACCAAAGTACTCAAGGTCCTTCTCCATAGCATCCGTGTTGATGGAATGAACATTGACAAAGAGATTCTTCTTAGCCTTGATCACATGAAAGTATGTGGCATACTGAAACCGGTTCCAGAATGGGCGATTGACAAGATTGGGTTCTTGGTCTTCCTCATAGGGGTTGCGCCGACGCCTGTCCCAGAATTCCTTGCTAGACATCTCAGTCACTTTCTTGCCACTTGGCTTCGGTCGGCTGGCAATCTTCTTCTTGCGAGGAGGATTAGCACTTGAGGAAGCACCCCCTGCCAGCTGTGGAGCACTGGAAGAACCACCTGCAGTCTCAGATGAGCGGTACCGCTTCGACGTTGAACGCCCGGGGTTGACACGGCAGACTTGCTGCTCAGGATGTTCATCACCTGGAACCAAACACACGGACACAAGAAACAACCAGAAGGAACGATCAAAACCAAATAAACACAACAAATATGGATCAACATGTGGTAGGAAACAATGGAACTGGGCATCCAGCGGTAGTACCGTGCCTGCTCTGTGGTAGTACCGCTTAGCCACATAAGCGGTAGTACCGCTCCGTGGAGCGGTAGTACCGCTCCAGCGGTAGTACCATGCCAGATGGGCGGTAGTACCGCCCGAGACGGGGCACGGCGGATCCCTACTGCCGTGGTCAGATCCGGCACTACCGGGGATGCCAAATTAAAAAATAGACCTACCAAACTGTTGGAAATATGCCCTAGAGGCAATAATAAATGGTTATTATTATATTTCTTTGTTCATGGTAATTGTCTATTATTCATGCTATAATTGTATTGTCCGGAAATCGTAATACATGTGTGAATACATAGACCACAACGTGTCCCTAGTAAGCCTCTAGTTGACTAGCTCGTTGATCAACAGATAGTCATGGTTTCCTGACTATGGACATTGGATGTCATTGATAACGGGATCACATCATTAGGAGAATGATGTGATGGACAAGACCCAATCTTAAGCATAGCATAAAAGATCGTGTAGTTTCGTTTGCTAAAGCTTTTCTAATGTCAAGTATCTTTTCCTTAGACCATGAGATCGTGCAACTCCCGGATACCGTAGGAGTGCTTTGGGTGTGCCAAACGTCACAACGTAACTGGGTGACTATAAAGGTGCACTACGGGTATCTCCGAAAGTGTCTGTTGGGTTGGCACGGATCGAACTGGGATTTGTCACTCCGTGTGACGGAGAGGTATCTCTGGGCCCACTCGGTAATGCATCATCATAATGAGCTCTATGTGACTAAGGCGTTAGTCACGGGATCATGCATTGCGGTACGAGTAAAGAGACTTGCCGATAACGAGATTGAACAAGGTATTGGGATACCGACGATCGAATCTCGGGCAACTAACATACCGATTGACAAAGGGAATTGCATACGGGATTGATTGAATCCTCGACACCGTGGTTCATCCGATGAGATCATCGTGGAACATGTGGGAGCCAACCCGCTGTTGGTTATTGACCGGAGAGGCGTCTCGGTCATGTCTGCATGTCTCCCGAACCCGTAGGGTCTACACACTTAAGGTTCGGTGACGCTAGGGTTGTAGAGATATGTGTATGTGGAAACCCGAAAGTTGTTCGGAGTCCCGGATGAGATCCCGGACGTCACGAGAGGTTCCGGAATGGTCCGGAGGTGAAGAATTATATATAGGAAGTCAAGTTTCGGCCACCGGGAAAGTTTCGGGGGTTACCGGTATTGTACTGGGACCACCGGAAGGGTCCCGGGGGTCCACCGGGTGGGGCCACCTATCCCGGAGGGCCCCGTGGGCTGAAGTGGGAAGGGAACCAGCCCCTAGTGGGCTGGGCGCCCCCCCATGGGCCTCCCCCCATGTGCCTAGGGTTGGGAACCCTAGGGTTGGGGGCTTCCCACTTGCCTTGGGGGGCAAGGCACCCCTCTTGGCCGCCGCCCCC
Source organism: Triticum aestivum (assembly GCF_018294505.1). Lineage (NCBI taxonomy): Eukaryota > Viridiplantae > Streptophyta > Magnoliopsida > Poales > Poaceae > Triticum > Triticum aestivum. Next base: position 40,841,266 of record NC_057814.1, on the reverse strand, counting down.
ACCCTAGATAGGTTTGGCCGGCGCCCCCCTCCCAAGGGGGCCTATATAAAGGGGGGGGAGGGAGGGCAGCAAGCTCTCAGCCTTGGGCGCCTCCCTCCTCCCCTGCAACACCTCTCTCTCTCTCTCTCTCTCTCTCTCTCTCTCGTATAAGCTCGGCGAAGCCCTGCCGACATCCCGCTGCATCCACCACCACGCCGTCGTGCTGCTGGATCTCCATCAACCTCTCCTTCAGCCTTGCTGGATCAAGAAGGAGGAGACGTCGCTGCATCGTACGTGTGTTGAACGCGGAGGTGCCGTCCGTTCAGCACTCGGTCATCGGTGATTTGGATCACGGCGAGTACGACTCCGTCATCCACGTTCATTGGAACGCTTCCGCTCGCGATCTACAAGGGTATGTAGATGCACTCCTTTCCCCTCGTTGCTAGTATACTCCATAGATGCATCTTGGTGAGCGTAGGAAAATTTTAAATTATGCTACGATTCCCAACACAAACATCAATCCAAAGAGTCTAGTTGCCTTCTCCAACCTACTCAAGCCTAGATTTGGCCAAAAATCTAGAGATGCAACTGCTATTGCCCCTAAAACGCGAGATCTGAAAACTAGACAAGAAGAGAAGAGGAACGGGGGCAATACCGGCATCCATGGCAAGAGGACGAGGTGGGGATCGACTCCACCGAAGGAAATGGAGAGGAACGGTCCGGAGACGGAGGGCCGCCAGAGCCTTCCCGCGGCGAGATGGCGCTGGAGAGAGAGGAAGAGGAACCAGGGGACGAAGCAAATGGGTATGGGGTGGAGGAAACCACCCCTGCCCACGACTTAACCCCCTGGCCCCGCCCCTCAGCGGTAGTACCGTGGTGAAGGGCGGTAGTACCGCTTAGCCGTATAAGCGGTAGTACCGCTCCAGCGGTAGTACCGCTCCTGCACAACGGTAGTACCGCCCAGCGCAACTCAAACCAGACTCAACACATATGGTGCAAAACGAAAGACGGGAAACAACGGCAAGAAGACCAACAAGAGCACTAGCAAGAGAACAAGAATCACACGCCTCTATATGAGAGGGCGGTGGCCGAGGCCACCTATGTTTGAGTCACTTGGTATGGCACCGCGAAGAATTATCCTTGGGCCCATAACCAAAGCTCGTCTTCGATGCACAAGTACCATAAAAAATGGCTAATGTGAAAGAGTGAGATCAGTTTATGCATTGTGGGGGGGGGGAGGGAAAGTTCATTGAGAGAACAACACTCCCCCTACGTCCATGCCTACACCTAGACAAGAATGCACAATGAATGTGAGGTGTGTGCAAAGGTTCAAACCACATTGCTCGAATCAATGATATTTAGCTCATGCCTTAACTCGCGAAATCTTGCTTCATCCAATGGCTTCGTGAAAATATCTGCAAGGTTATCATGAGTGTTGACATAGTTGAGCTCGATCTCCCCTCGCCTAATATGATCCCGGATGATGTGATACCGAATCTCAATATGCTTTGTCTTGAAGTGTTGCACCGGGTTGAGAGAAATCTTGATAGCACTTTCATTGTCACACCAAAGAGGCACTTTGTCACAAATGACACTGTAATCCTTTAAAGTTTGCCTCATCCATAAGAGTTGTGCACAGCAACTTCCGGCCGCCACATACTCCGCTTCGGTGGACGAGAGAGACACACAACTTTGCTTTTTAGAAGACCAACTTACCAAAGAGCAACCAAGAAATTGGCACCCTCCGGAAGTGGACTTCCTATCCACTTTGTCTCCCGCCCAATCGGAGTCCGAATAACCTACAAGCTTGAAGTTTGCTCCTCTTGGGTACCATAGGCCAAAGTTTGGGGTATGAGCCAAATATCGAAAGATTCGCTTGACGCCACAAAGTGGCTTTCCTTAGGTGCGGCTTGAAACCGTGCACATATTCCCACACTCAACATGATATCCGGTCTAGATGCACAAAGGTAAAGCAAGGATCCAATCATAGAGTGATATACCTTTTGATCCACCGCTTTACCATTGGGATCAATGTCAAGTTGGCACTTGGTGGGCATTGGAGTGGAAGCCGGCTTGACATCACTTAGCTTGAATCTCTTTAGCATGTCTTGAGTGTATTTGGCTTGGTTGATGAAGGTTCCTTCTCTTCTTTGTTTGATTTCGAATCCGAGAAAGAACTTCAACTCTCCCATCATAGACATCTTAAACTTTGAGGTCATGAGAGCGGCAAATTCTTCATTGAAGGCTTTGTTAGGGGAACCAAAAATAATATCATCAACATATAGTTGGCACACAAACAACTCCCCTTTGACCTTCTTAGTAAAAAGAGTGGGGTCGATTTTCCCGATTTCGAATCCACGATCTTGTAACAACTCTGTAAGATGCTCATACCACGCACGTGGGGCTTGTTTAAGGCCATAGAGCGCCTTATGGAGTTGATACACATGATCAGGGAAATAGGGATCTTCGAACCCGGGGGGTTGTTTGACATATACCAACTCATTTATGGGACCATTAAGAAAAGCACTTTTCACATCCATTTGTTGCAATGTGAAATTATGATGAGAAGCATAGGCAATCAACAAACGAATAGATTCAAAGCGAGCGACGGGGGCAAAAGTTTCACCGTAGTCGATACCCTCGACTTGGGAGTAGCCTTGTGCCACCAAACGAGCCTTGTTGCGAACAATGATTCCATGAGCGTCTTGCTTGTTCTTGAATATCCACTTGGTTCCAATGACATTATGATTCCCGGTTGGCCTTGGCACTAACTTCCACACTTGGTTATGTTCGAAGTTGTTGAGTTCTTCATGCATGGCGTTGAGCCAATCCGGGTCCTCAAGCGCTTCATAAACCTTTTGGGGTTCGACACAAGAAACAAACGCATGATGTTCACAATAGTTTGCTAATTGTCTACGAGTGCTTACCCCCTTTCTTAGGCTTCCAACCACATTCTCCATGAGATGACCTTTTGTGGTGAGCTTGGAAGCGATCTTAGCGGCACGACGCTCTAATTCCTCCTCGGAAGTGAAGTGAGGAGGGGTTACTTGATCATCTTGAGTGTCGTCTTGAGCTTGTTCTTGATCTTGAACTAGCTTGAGGGGAAGAACTTGACCATGGGCATCATTTGGTGGATCACCACCATCTCAAGGTTGATCTTGCCCTTGATCTTGTTCATGAGGTTGAGGGCCTTCACTTTGTTCTTCGGAAGCGTGTGGGTCTTGGGTTGGTGATGGCTCCACTTGAGTGGAGCATTGTCCTTCTCCTTCGGCCACAAGGGGTTCCTCAATGGGTAGGATATATCCAATACCCATTCTTCTTATGGCTTGGGGAGGAATTTCATCACCTACATCACAAGTACCACTTTGCTCCACTTGGGAGCCATTATTTTCATCAAACTCCACGTTACACGTCTCCTCAATAAGTCCCGTGGACTTATTGAGAACACGGTAAGCATGGGAGTTTGTAGCATAACCAACAAATATGCCCTCATGAGCTCTAGTCTCAAATTTAGACAAACGAACACCTTTCTTGAGAATGAAACACTTACACCCGAACACCCAAAAGTACTTGAGGTTGGGCTTGTTACCGGTGAGGATCTCATATGGAGTCTTGTTCAAGCCTTTGCGAAGATAGAGCCGATTTGAAGCATGACACGCGGTGTTGATGGCTTCGGCCCAAAAGTTGTATGGAGACTTGAACTCCGCCATCATGGTCCTTGCCGCATCCATCAACGTCCGGTTCTTCCTCTCCGCAACACCATTTTGTTGAGGGGTGTAAGGTGCGGAATATTGATGCTTGATCCCCTCATCACTGAGAAACTCATCCAAGGTGTAGTTCTTGAACTCGGTGCCGTTGTCACTTCTTATTGTCAAGATCTTTGCATTGTGTTGACGTTGGGCTTCATTTGCAAAGCCAATGACGGTTTGTTGGGTCTCACTCTTCCTCTTGAAGAAATACACCCATGTGTATCTAGAATAGTCATCCACGATTACCAAGCAATACTTTCTACTCCCAAGACTATCAAAGGATGGAGGCCCAAAGAGATCCAAATGAAGGAGCTCCAACAGCCTCTTCGAGTAAATAAGAGTCGTGGGAGGGTGAGCCTTCTCATGAAGCTTTCCTTCGATACAAGCACTGCAAGCACGATCTTTGGCAAAACTAACGTTCGTTAGTCCACAGACATGGTCCCCCTTGAGAAGACTTTGCAAAGATCTCATATTGACATGGGCTAAACGGCGATGCCAAAGCCATCCCACGTCAACTTTAGCCATTAGGCATGTCGCGGTCTTAGTGGGTCGCTCCGAAAAGTTAATCACATAGAGACCGTTCTCGACATGCCCAACAAAGGCTACCTTAAGAGTCTTGCTCCACAAGAGGGCCACGGTATCAATATCAAAGAAGGTGGCAAAGCCCATGATAGCAAGTTGACGAACGGAAAGTAAATTGTATGCAAGGGACTCAACTAGCATGACCTTCTCGATCGTGAGATCATGAGAAATGACAACTTTGCCGAGTCCCAATACCTTAGAAGACGAGGCATCACCCCACTCGACATTGGTGGGCATAGATGGAATCTTGTGCACGTCCACCACCAAGTCCTTGCTTCCGGTCATATGATTTGTAGCTCCACTATCGAGCAACCATGATCCCCCCACCGGAAGCAAACACCTACAAGAGATCAATGCTTGGTTTTAGGTACCCATTTTGTAATGGGTCCTTTGATGTTAGCAACAAGGGTCTTAGGAACCCAAATAGACCATTCAATGTACTCATGAGGAGAACCAACGAATTTGGCATAAACATGCCCATCACTAGCACGGCATAACACATAAGAAGGATTAAAGTCGCCGGCTTTGTTGGAAGGAGTGGCATTGCTCTTCTTGACACCGCCACCCTTCGCCTTGTTCTTCTTCTCCTTGGAAGCACCCTCTCCCTCCTTCACAAAAGTTTGCTTGAGAGGAGGAGGTCGCTTGGTCTTGTCATTCTTCTTCTTGTTCTTGGGATTTGGTGTGAACCCAATCCCCTCCTTGGCCACAACTTCCTTTTGATTGCTCAAGAGGTCGTTGAGGTTCTTCTCACCTTGTATGCATGACACAAGGCATTTCTCAAGTTGCTCCTTCAACTTAGCATTCTCCTCAACAAGATGCACATGCTCACAACACGGGTTAGTAGCATTAGCATTATCAATTAACACCATATGAGGAAAGGTGGCTTTCTCCTTTGTTAGCTTCACTTGGAGTTGATCATGAGACTCCTTGAGGCTAGCATGAACACCCTTCAAGACTTTGTGAGCCTTGTCGAGAATGCCAAACTCCTCTTTGAGTCTAGCAAGATCAACCCCAAGTTTTGCCTTCTCGGAGTTTAGCACATGAGACACAACAAGAGCATGATCAAGATCTTTCTTTAACTTAGCATGATCATCGTTGTATGACTCCTCAAGAGCCAAACGAAGACCACGCTCTTCGTCAAGAGCATTGGAAAGATCCGAAATCTCATCGGCATAGTCACGACTATGCCCCTCCATCTTAGAGATGGTATCTTCGTGAGCCTCGATCATGTCATTGGCTTCACCAAGTTGTTCCAAGAGAGCAACGAAGTGCTTCTTGGATTTACCCTTGAGTTTACCCATAAAGATCTCAAACTCATTTTCCTCCACATTTGTCCCCTCATGTTCATCAATGCTATCCGTCGAAGAAGGATGATTAATGATGGTAGTTTTGATGTTGGAGGTTACCTTATTGGTGGCTTTAGCCATGAGGCACTTGGCGGTGATGTTCTCATTGGGTGAGTCGAAGAGAGACACCCGTGGAGTCTTCGCAATGGCAACGGAGGCCATGGCAACCGACTCACTATCTTCATCATCGTCATCATCCTCATTGTACTCTTCTTGAACCACCAACGCCTTGGGAGGAGTCTTCTTGGTGAAGTTGCTCTTGTTGGGGAACGACTTGGCCTTGTCTTTTCTAATGAGCTTGCCACCATTGTCTTCCCTCTTCTCGTAAGGGCACTCCGCAACAAAGTGGCTCACATTGCCACAATTGAAGCAAGTCCTCATCCGTTGCTTGCCCTTTGCGCCACTTGAGTTGCTTTTGTTGAAGTTTGGCCTCGTGTTCTTCTTGCTCCAAAATTGCCTTGAAGCAAGAGCCATGTGTTCATGATAGGCATACTTCGTATCTTCGAGGTTGCCCTCCTCTTCTTCCTCTTCATCCTCTTCCTCCATACTAACCTTGGCCTTTAGAGCAAGGTTGGGCTTCTTAACTCTTTGAGAGCGAAGAACCGCATTGTCGGCGGTCTTGTCCAAGATGCTCATAGCCACAAACTCATCCAACACTTCACTTGAGGACAAGGTGTGAAAGTCCGGCCTTTGACGAATTACGGAGGACATGGCTTTGTGGTAGGGCATCATTGTCTTGAGGAACTTGCACTTGATCCAATTGTCATCCGTGTCCTTACTTCCATGATCTCGGAGCGAGACCGCGAGTTTGGTTACTCTCCAAAAAAGCTCACGAGGTTCTTCATCTTCTTTCATTGCAAACTCGTCGGCTTCATCTTGCACCACTTCATAGTTGGAGCGTTGAATGCTTGCGCTTCCCCGATAAAGGGAAACAACTTGGAGCCACGCATCTTTGGCCACGGTGTAAGGCCGGAGATGAGGAAGATCTTCGGGTGGGATGGCTTCTTGGATGATGAAGAGAGCATTCTCATTGAATTGATGATCCACAACTTCTCTAGGAGTGAAGTTACTTCGGTCATGCGGATAAAAGCCTTCTTCAATGATTCTCCAAAGGTTAGTGTTCACATGATTTAAATGACACTTAAAACGATAGACCCAAGAATCAAAATCTACATTCTTCTCAATCTTAGGGGCCGGGCCGGCATGATTCAAATGAGTGGAAGGGAGCGGTCCACCATAGACGGGTGGAGGTTCCACATGGGCAAAGATGCCGGTCCCATTTTTATCACTAGAACAAGGAGCCTTCTCGCTCGAAGCTTCCCCCTTGTCGGAGGTAGCATCCGTCACCTTGTTAGCGGGATCACCCACTTTCAACGGTGCGGTGGTAAGTTTAAGCCCTTCTAAGAATTTATTCAACATGCTTTCGACCTTGGTCGTCATGGAGGTTTTCAATGTGTCCAACGCCACATTGAATTCCTCACGAGAGACCGCGGTTCCCCCATCTCCCGTAGACGAGACTGGATTCTCACCGGAGTGCTCCTCCGCACCGTCTACGACGTCAACCATACTCTTTGGACGGTAAAGTCCTTAGTAAAGAGACGAGGCTCTGATACCAATTGAAAGGATCGATATAGTTGACTAGAGGGGGGGGGTGAATAGGCAACTAACAATTTTTAGCTTCTCTTTACCAAATTAAACTTTGCATCAAAATAGGTTGTCTAGATATGCAACTAAGTGAGCAACCTATATGATGCAACGACAACAAGCATGCAAGCAAGTAAGTGATATAACACAAGTAAACTAGCTAAAGTAAAGGAACGAGATAACCAAGAGTGGAGCCGGTGAAGACGAGGATGTGTTACCGAAGTTCCTTCCTTTTGAGGGGAAGTACGTCTCCGTTGGAGCGGTGTGGAGGCACAATGCTCCCCAAGAAGCCACAAGGGCCACCGTATTCTCCTCACGCCCTCACACAATGCGAGATGCCGTGATTCCACTATTGGTGCCCTTGAAGGCGGCGACCGGACCTTTACAAACAAGGTTGGGGCAATCTCCACAACTTAATTGGAGGCTCCCAACGACACCACAAAGCTTCACCACAATGGACTATGGCTCCGCGGTGACCTCAACCGTCTAGGGTGCTCAAACACCCAAGAGTAACAAGATCCGCTAGGGATAAGTGGGGGGAATCAAATTTCTCTTGGTGGAAGTGTAGATCGTGGCCTTCTCAACCAATCCCGAGCAAATCAACAAGTTTGATTGGCTAGGGAGAGAGATCGGGCGAAAATGGAGCTTGGAGCAACAATGGAGCTTTTGGGGGAAGAGGTAAGTCAACTATGGGGAAGAAGACCCCTTTATATAGTGGGGGGAACAAACCAACCGTTACCCCACTTCTGCCCCGAAGAGAGCGGTAGTACCGCTGTGCCAGCGGTACTACCGCTTACCACTATAAGCGGTACTACCGCTCCTCATCGCGGTACTACCGCTTGGCCCACAGCGGTACTACCGCGGTGGGAGGGCGGTACTACCGCACAGGAGCGGTACTACGGCCCCCCACAGCCGCGGCCAGTACCGTAAAACCCGACACGAAAAAGGAGCCCTCGAATCGAGGCGGTACTAGCACGAGACCACCGCGGTACTACGGCTTGGGGCCACTAGCGGTACTACTGCTCTGGAGCGGTACTACCGCTCCCAGAGCGGTACTACCGCTTGTGGCACCCAAGCGGTACTACCGCTCCGTCCCGCGGTACTACCGCTGGGACCAGAGTTAGTACACACATGGGGGCTACTAGCGGTACTACTGCTCTGGGCGGTACTACCGCTCCAGAGCGGTACTACCGCTTGTAGCACCCAAGCGGTACTACCGCTCTGGCCCGCGGTACTACCGCTGGGACCAGAGAGGGCACAAAGAGAAGAGAAACAAGCCCATCATCGAAACGGAAAGGCTCGGAGGGAGGGGCAAAGGAAGTGTACGTGATGATTCCGCCCTAGCCTTTCCAAAGCGGACCCCCTCTTGATAGTACGGTGATCCCTATGAAACTAGTCCACCAAACTAATCCGAAAGGACTACACTGGCTTCGCTTCAAGCTCCGAGGGGAGGAAATCGTCTCGTGCCAAAAGGATGAATCTCTGAAAAACACACAACGCACACGATTAGTCCGCAAAAGCATTGTCATCAATCACCAAAACATCTTAGGGATAAATATGCCCTTACATACGGGAATCACAAACTTCAACACAAGTATTCCTCAAATTCATAATTACTCAACTAGCATGACTCTAATATTACCATCCTCATATCTCAAAACAATCATCAAGCATCAAACTTCTCATAGTATTCAATGCACTTTATATGATAGTTTTTATTATACCTATCTTGGATGCCTATTACTTTAGGACTAATTTCAATCAAAGCAAAATACCATGCTGTTCTAAAAGACTCTCAAAATAATATAAGTGAAGCATGAGAGATGAATAATTTCTATAAAATAAAACCATCACCGTGCTCTAAAAGATATAAGTGAAGCACTAGAGCAAAAACTATATAGCTCAAAAGATATAAGTGAAGCACATAGAGTATTCTAATAAATTCCGAATCATGTGTGTCTCTCTCAAAAGGTGTGTACAGCAAGGATGATTGTGGAAAACTAAAAAGAAAAGACTCAAATCATACTAGACGCTCCAAGCAAAACACATATCATGTGGTGAATAAAAATATAGCTCCAAGTAAAGTTACCGATCGATAGTCGAAGACGAAAGAGGGATGGCTTCCGGGGCATCCCCAAGCTTAGGCTTTTGGTTGTCCTTGAATTTTAACTTGGGGTGCCATGGGCATCCCCAAGCTTAGGCTCTTGCCACTCTTTGTTCCATAATCCATCAAATCCTTACCCAAAACTTGAAAACTTCACAACACAAAACTCAACAGAAAATCTCATAAGCTCCGTTAGCGAAATAAAACAAACCACCACTTTAAGATACTGTAATGAACTCATTATTTATTTATATTGGTGTTAAACCTAATGTATTCCAACTTCTCTATGGTTTATAAGCTCTTTTACTAGCCATAGATTCATCAAAATAAGCAAACAACACACGAAAAACAGAATCTGTCAAAAACAGAACAGTCTGTAGTAATCTGTATCTAACGCAAACTTCTGGAACCTAAAAAATTCTACCAAATTAGGAAGTCCTAGATAATTTGTTTATTGATCTACTGCAAAAACAATCAACTGAAAATCACGTTCCTGTGAATTATGAAAACTAATCTCTTGCGCGCAAAGTTTCTGTTTTTTACAGCAAGATCAAATAACTATCACCGTAGGTTATCCTAACGGTTTTACTTCACACAAACACTAATTAAAACACAAAAACGATCTAACCAGAGGATAGATGAATTATTTATTCCTAAACAGAACCAAAAAGCAAAGAACTAAAATAAAATTGGGTTGCCTCCCAACAAGCGCTATCGTTTAACGCCCCTAGCTAGGCATTGAGATTTCGGTGATGCTCACATGAAAGACAAGAATTGAAGCGCAAAGAGAGCATCATGAAACACGTGACAAACACATCTAAGTCTAACATATTTCCTATGCATATGCATTTTATAAGCAAACAAATTGTCATAGCAAGCAAAAATTAGCATATGCAAGGAAGAAGATAGAGACGATAGCAATCTCAACATGACGAGAGGTAATTTAGTAAGATAAAAATTTCTACAACCATATTTTCCTCTCTTATAATAATTACATGTAGGATCATAGGAAAATTCAACAAAATAGCTATCACATAACATATTCTCAACATGATCCACATGCATGCAAAATTGACACTCTTCCAAAGTAGTGGGATTATCATTAACTAAAGTCATGACCTCTCCAAACCCACTTTTATAAAAAAATTCATAAGATTGAACATTCTCCAAATATGTGGGATCTAAAGTCGACACTCTTCCAAACCCACTTTCAGTATTATTGCAAACATTATTATCAATCTCATATTCATCATGGGGCTTGAATAAAGTTTCAAGATCATAAGAAGAATCACCCCAATCATGATCATTGCAACAAGTAGTAGACATAGCAAAACTAGCATCCCCAAGCTTAGGGTTTTGCATATTATTAGCACAATTGACATCAAGAGAATTTATAGTAAAATCATTGCGATCATGCTTTTTATTCAAGGAGCTATCGTGAATCTCTTCATAAATTTCTTCATGACAATTTTCAGATTCACGAATTTCAAGCAAAACTTCATAAAGATAATCTAGTGCACAAAACTAACTAGCAATTGGTTCATCGTAATTGGATCTCTTAAAAATATTAGCAAGCGGATGAGGATCCATAAACTTTTAGCAAGCGAAGATGCAAGCAAAAAGAAGGCACATGGTAACACAAGATCGAATGGAAGGAGGGCGAAGAAAAGGCAAACGCAAAGGTGAAGTGAGGGAGAGGAAAACGGGAGGCAAATGGCAAATAATGTAATGCGAGGGATAAGATTTTGTGATGGGTACTTGGTATGTCTTGACTTGTGCGTAGGCTCCCCGGCAACGGCGCCAGAAATCCTTCTTGCTACCTCTTGAGCACAGCGTTCGTTTTCCCTTGAAGAGGAAAGGGTGATGCAGCAAACTAGCGTAAGTATTTGCCTCAGTTTTTGAGAACCAAGGTATCAATCCAGTAGGAGGCCACACGCAAGTCCCATGCACCTACACAAACAAATAAGAACCTTGCAACCAACGCGATAAACGGGTTGTCAAGCCTTTCACGGCCACTTGCAAAAGTGAGATCTGATAGAGATGATAAGATAATATTTTTGGTATTTTTATGATAAAAACTAAATGTAAAGAAAGCAAAATAAACGGCGACAGAAATAACTAGTTGACGGGAGATTAATATGATGGAAAATAGACCCGGGGGCCATAGGTTTCACTAGTGGCTTCTCTCAAGATAGCATAAGTATTACGGTGGGTGAACAAATTACTGTCGAGCAATTGATAGAATTGAGCATAGTTATGAGAATATCTAGGTATGATCATGTATATAGGCATCACGTCCGCGACAAGTAAACCAACTCCTGCCTGCATCTACTACTATTACTCCACACATCGACCGCTATCCAGCATGCATCTAGAGTATTAAGTTCATAAGAACAGAGTAACGCAATAGGTAAGATGACATAATGTAGAGGGATAAACTCAAGCAATATGATATAAACCCCATCTTTTTGTCCTCGATGGCAACAATACACTACGTGTCGTTTCCCCTACTGTCACTGGGATCGAGAACCGCAAGATTGAACCCATAGCTAAGCACTTCTCCCATTGCAAGAAAGATCAATCTAGTAGGCCAAACCAAACTGATAATTCGAAGAGACTTGCAAAGATAACCAATCATACATAAAAGAATTCAGAGGAGATTCAAATATTGTTCATAGATAATCTTGATCATAAACCCACAATTTATCGGATCTCAACAAACACACCGCAAAAGAAGATTACATCGAATAGATCTCCGAGAAGATTGAGGAGAACTTTGTATTGAGATCCAATGAGAGAGAAGAAGCCATCTAGCTAATAACTATGGACCCGAAGGTCTGAGGTAAACTACTCACACATCATCGGAGAGGCTATGGTGTTGATATAGAAGCCCTCCGTGATCAATGCCCCCTCCGGCGGAGCGCCGGAAAAGGCCCCAAGATGGGATCTCACGGGTACAGAAGGTTGCGACGGTGGAAATAGGGTTTCGTGGTGCTCCTGGATGTTTTCGGGGTCCGTAGGTATATATAGGAGGAAGAAGTAGGTCGGTGGAGCTACGCGGGGCCCACCAGGGTGGAGGGCATGCCCAGGGGGGCTAGGCGCGCCCCCTGCCTCGTGGCCTCCTCGTTGATGCCTTGACCTCCACTCCAAGTTCTCTGGATCACGTTTGTTCCGAAAATCACGTTCCCGAAGGTTTCATTCCATTTGGACTCCGTTTGATATTCTTTTTTTGCGAAACACTAAAATAGGCAAAAAAAACAGCAATCTGGGATGGGCCTCTGGTTAATAGGTTAGTCCCAAAAATAATATAAAAGTGTATGATAAAGCCCATTAAACATCTAAAACAGATAATATAATAGCATGGAACAATAAAAAATTATAGATACGTTGGAGACGTATCAATTATATCTATATTCAACTGAGGCAGTCGTTTTGTATCTTTCCTCACGCAGCTGCACAAAAGGGAGAAGCGCAGGCGCCGTTGGGGTTGTGGATATCTGCATCGGGCAGTGTTGGCATGGGGAGCAGAGGGGCAGGTGTGGCAGCGGGGATGGACCCCGAGGCGGCCATGGAGCTGGCGTGCTCCTCGACGTGCCCCAGCACACCGTACTCGGGGTCGACACCCAGGTACGTCACCGTTGCGCCTCGCACTGGCCACCACGCCACTTTTGGTTATGCCCTGTCTATCTTGCCATGCTTTGCTTCGATTTGATTGATTCGAGAGATTGACTGCTGCTTCAGGTGTTCTCGGTCGGCCCCAGGTTCAGAGGGATCAAGATGGTGCCCCCAGGCCCGCGTTTCCTCCACTACTGCTCCCCCAGCTGGTAGAAAACATTTTTTACCAATAATACGGGCAACCCTTTTAGTGATTTCGGATGCATAAGTGCTTCTAGCATCTCTGAAATTTTTAGCCGCTGTACAGCATCTGCTAGACAAGTATCAGTGATTTCGGCAAGAATACACTAGAGTCTAGATATGAAGCAAAACCGCTATATGCCTGTATTTACAAGTTGATCTGAGAGTAGATCCAAACTTGCTTTGTGGAGTAGTTCTAGATTAGCAACATCATGCTGCCTTGCGTTTTTTCCTCTTCTGTTTGACCCCTTAACTTGTTTCTGAGACATCTTGAAAAAGTTGTTGTCTACTGTTTAGGTTTGTGAAAGTTCATTGCATAATTTGTTCATTTCACTCGCATTTTCCACATGTTCTAATGATTAACGTTGTTCGGTTATGGATGATGCCATTCTGTGATGCAATATGATATGCCACTGATTGCTTCTCCACTGTCTGCAATCCTTTTAGGCACGGGAATGAGTTTGTGCCTACTGTTGGATTCTTCCTTACTACCCACCCGTCTCAGGTACTTGCCCCTATTCCAAATCAAGTTCATCACCTTTGAAGTACTCTGGTTTATATGTCCCCTTTTATTGTGTACTATAGTTTGAGTTTTCTCCAGAACTGATGCTATAACTTCTTAAACAACAGTTACATGTATATCCGAGTCTGAATCAGATAACAAATAGTGCTCATGTGTATTTATGTATCAAGATTCACATTTCCTGTCTATAGAGTGGTGGGTGAAAAATAGTTAAGAAAACAATGCTCCTGGAAGATGTACTATACTTGGAAAGAGAAGAGCCAAACAAAGATTTTCATACTGTGTTGGAAATTTCGAGCGGTCTTAGCTGTCAGAATTTTGATAATTACACACAATTGCTTGTTTACATGTACTCATCTCCTGCCTGATATTTCCAGGTGGTTGTTCGAAGATGGCATGCTCAAGAGGATAGACTACTGACACTATTAGAAGAGGAGGTGACATGTTTGATTATATTTTAATCTTTAATATGTTGCCGCCTACTTTATTGCTTTATCTTCCCATAACCTTGTAGCATATAGTTCTCTTATATTCTTGTGTTTACGTAAAATACTTCAAGTTATAAGCCCGACAAGAAATTAAATATAAGATGTGCTTTTGAATTGCTGAGGACCAAAGTTCGCAAATAGACTATATTCTTCTGATCTTTCAGCTTATTGTAGTAATATTATTCCTGTTTCTTTTCTCCAGGCAGAAAAGACATACTGATTTGAAGACCACCTCAATTGTTTGGGATCTGGATTGTCTATACATATTTTGTTGGTAGTTGGCAGATCTGGCCCATCATAATTTTGTCCTGCTACCATGCAGTTCTATGTACCATGCAATTTTTTCCTCCATCCTGGTCTCAAGGTAGGTACTGCTCCTTAGTAACCAGTCCCTCCATTTTTTAGAAGGTCACTCCCTCCATTTTGTCTTGCTCCTTCTCTTGAACAAATGTTAATGTACTAGAATGTTGTCCAAATTAAATGGTGCGTGTACAAATGTTTTTTTGACAATTGTCGCAATCCGTACTTACCATATCTTGCAGTGTCACAAGCTATGCCCCATCCATGTGTGTTATGTCAGAATTTAAAATCGTTAGCACTGATTTTCAGAGAGTGTGCTTAAAAGACTGCTTAATTTCTTCTCATGTAGGTGTGATTATGATTTGCTTTCTACAGATTTTCTAAGTATCCGATTGGTTAAGTGCTTTGAATATGTACACCTAAGGTATCCGTTCACCCTTTTGTATTATCTAAATCAGTGTGAATGTTTTAGTACCTTAATCCTGAATCGCGTTGTGATTCATGGTCTTTATTTCAAGTGATAAGAGCTGTGATTGACTCACTAGGGTGACCATATCTTGGTGAGAAGCACCGTAGTAGCCTTTTTGTAAGTGGACAAGAGACATCCTTGTTCGTGGCTTTATACATTTTTAGATAAATGGATTCACTTATGCAAGTAACTATGGTATCTAAATAATTACAGCAAGGTTGTGTTTACATTTGTACCAGCAAGTGAATCCAATATCAACTACATTGTGCAATAATACAATAGGTAGATAGCTCATGTGATTCAGACAGTTATGAAACTCAAATGACAAATGTAGGATGAAGGGAGCAAACATCAATGACCGCATACAGATCAATGACGATGAAGGTGTTAATTCCCACCTCTATTTGTTATGACTGCTTATGGATCGGAATCTATTGGATTAGTATATAGCACACATTGCCATTCCTTGCTTAATAGACATGCACCACTCTGTTTGTCATGGCTACTCTGCACTAAATGCATGATGTTTCACTTTAGCCTGAGTCTTCTGTTCGGTAATTGTTGTTTCTCCTTCAAACAAAACTGACAGTTTGTATGATTGATTACTCAGAAAGCCACATTCGCAAGGAAATCTAAACAGCCGGCTGGGTATTGACAAGAAGTACCAATTTAAGAGGACCGTGAGAGAGCTCGGAGGGAAGAACACAGTTGGTGGCCATATTTGGCGCCTTCTGGTGCAAATAGTGGAAGTCTTTTAGTGAGCATATATTCATGTCGAACTTCTATGCTACTGAATCTTTGATTGCCTGATCCCCTTCATCCTGGCTTGACATAAATAACACATTCGAGGACAATTTACGATGCCTTCTCGTGCAAATAGTGGAAATCTTTTAGTAAATATATATTTATGTGAAACTGAAATTCAGACAACCTTAGATGAACATTATTTCCTGTCAGTGGATTGATAGTTGTACTGAATCTTGCCCAATGTACATGCCCATCCTGAAACATGTTATCAATGAATGTATAAGTATATATACAATGCTTGTTATAGTTGCTATCGATTGTCTTCTTAATTATTCTTTACTGATGATTTTGATTTCGGTGTATTTAAAATATATATATATATTAGGTATTATCTGGTGAGCATACGTGTATATATTCTATACGAGTATTACTGGGCTGGATACAATTGGATCAGGTGGGGAGCGGCAAGCTGCACTTACTATCCTTTCTACTAATGCATCATAGCACCTGATCTTTACCCGCTTGGCCACGTCGTTGGGACCGTCACCCTCGCGCGAAGGGGCGATTCCGATCTAGTATATATGCATCAACCTGGACCCCGGACCAGGCTAGACTAGCCGACTCCAAACACCAATCCTAAACCTATTTTATCTAGGACACGGCCTAACACAACTCTATTGGAAACCGACTAGTACACAGACTAGCGCTTAACCTTGTACACAGACAGGAACTTAACGTTGCCTAAACTAATCACCGGCGACCCTGATCACACTACTAATCCTAACCACAACTTGGACATGTTTGGATTATTCCAACACTCCACTCCTTGCCCGCACAGTTATGCAGATAGCTTGATGGCTTCTTCACAAACTATATATGAGCATGTTTCATCTCTATTGTCATGCTTAAATGATTAAGAACTAAAGAACAGCATTACATAAACGTCCGATAATGTATGGTGCAACTACCATTGTCATAAAAAGCACATGTGTACAACTTCCTGATAGAAGGTCTGCTAGGTCAATTGAAGCCCACATCGTAGTTGTAAGGTGATCACATTATGAGATAGCCTACAGTCAAGTCGCGTCACTGAATTAGTCATTTGAATGTCATGGACGAAGAGGACGTACATCACAGAGTTCAATACACTTTCCTCTTCACTTTTATTTTTGCGGGGGACACTTTCCTCTTCACTTAATAATAGTATGGCTATAAGGATAGTTTCAGTAAATCTCGGCAAAAATTAGTTATTAAAAGAGTATTTTTCTTTTTTTATTTAGTCAACCACAAAAGATTTATATTCACTCATCAAAATTACAAATGGATAATCTGACCCCGATCTTACTAGAACCTAGAGTGTGAGCCTGAATGCTATTCATTTAGAATGGGTGCTATATTAGTCAGGGAATTGCCTCGCAGACACAGTACTTTGGTGTCAACGGGAAGTGTCTAATACCGGTATCGCGAGTACGCAGATGAAAATCATAAAAGGCATTAATTTTGTGCTAAATTATGCAATTACCCGTTCTAATTGCCAGACTAGACTGTTGTCGTTCTCGGCAGCCGCAGAATGTGTTTGTTGCGGCTTGAAGAAGAACGGAGGCAAACCTAATCATACCACGCCATCAGCGAAAGGGATGTGATGGTGAATGTGATTATGCCGGGCTGGTGGTCGGCTGATTGGACACGAGTTTTAGAACAACAGAGGGCTGTGGTTTGATCCTGTGAACTAACCTGGTCCAAAATATCCATTGTAGTGAAATTATTTTGAACTTGTAGAGGCAAAACCCAAAGGATTGTTGTATCAAGTCTTTCTCGAAGGTGCCGTTAGTAGGAGAGGTATTTCAGAGAGTTTAGCAAAGATACTGCGTTCTATGATGTATCAGGTCTAAATTCTTGTTTACTACCTTCACTTGTACTCGTATATGTGATTTGTCAAGAATAAATCATGGTGCACAAAGTTCACACTCATATTAGTTACCCTATTTACAGTTTGCCACTTACAAAATGCATTTTTTGTTTTGAATTGTCATAACCGATACTTCAATGTCGTATCATCTACTCCCTCTGTACGTCTAGATACATCAATTTCTGCGACAAGTAATTCCGGATGAAGGGAGTATTATATTCTTTCTTGTGAGAAAGTCATGCGTAAGTCACGTTCGGAGTTAAGTTAATCGTATCTTCTACTGTCATGCCTAATTAGCTGAAATTGCACTGCACCGGAACAATACTACAACTTGATTTGTTAGTGCTTGATGTCCAAGGTAAGAGGGGCACACACCGTCCAATAGTGCTAGTCGTTAGATTCAGATTGTATTTTTATTAAACAAATATCTATGCTTTGCGCCTTTCGCCATGGCGAGTGACCACAGGCTTGGGAACTTTATCAATAACGCAACCACTACACCTCAAGCTGGGATTACAATGATGTCCCTTCATCCGCTCGAGCGCTTCTCGTGTATACTTCATTATTTATGTGTGCCCTTCCACATGCGCTTCACACACCATTAGTGGTTGGTTATCCCCTTAATCCTTCATTAGAGGGCTAGGATGGACTTCTCCATTTTTTACCACAAAAAACGGAGACTAGGTAGGCATAATGGCAAATCCTGATGCTTCCTAATCCAATGATACCAATGGGTTTTACTGGCATTACAAAAATAGTTTCAATTCTAAATAAGTGCAGAAGTTCTGTATATTACGTGTGTGGCATGCTGATGTGAACCTAGCACGACTGATATATACTCCTAGCTTGGCTAAGGTACACAAGCTGACTTTTTTCTTTGAGAACAGTGAGCATGATCTCTCTTCTATTGAATAAATAAGATCACTATTACATTAATGTTCGATACCATATGGTGCAACAACCATGACATGGATGCTTCATGCAGTTTGGCATTGTGACAGTGGACACCTGTTCCAAGGATCTGGACGGCTGGAGCATTAATGCCATGGAGATTTGAACACCCCCATGTATACACCATATGTATTTCGTAGAAGCATGTGCACGTAGGACCCATGTTCCGTGAATGGGCAGATATTTTCACTGACATATATTTTCAGAATATATTTCAAACGACAAGCTGTGTACAACATATGTATTTAGAAGAAAGCAAGTTGTGTTGCATTGGGGTGAGAAGTCCATGCCACTGGGCTATTGACCATGGTGCCAGAATATGAGCCTGAATGCTATTCATTTAGAAGGGGTGCTATATTAGTCAGGGTATTGGCTTGCGGACCGTTTGAACTAAACCGGTCCAAAACATCCATTGTAGTGAAATTCTTTTGAACATATAGAGGCAAAACCCAAAGGATTCATGTCAAGTCTTTCAGGAAAGTGCCGTTGGTAGGAGAGGTATTTCAGAGAGTTTAGCAAAGATACCGTGATCTATGATGTATCAGTTGCTGGGTCTAATTTTTTGTTTACTACCTTCACTTCTATATGTGATTTGTCAATAGTAAATCACGGTGCACAAAGTTCACACTCATATTAGTTACACTATTTACAGTTTGCCACCTCCAAAGTGTTTTTTGTTTTTGTTTTGAATAGTCAAAACATATGCTTCAGGTGCATGGGTGCTTTGCGGCCAATACGGCGAATCATGCTGCCACCTATTCCTTCATTGAAGCTTCACACTGGAGGTCTGGCAACGCTTCAGAGCTTGGCTGAGACCGCCCTTCCCTGTTCCCTGCACCGATGATCTAGCACAGAGACCTGGTAGCTGCTCACTAGAAAAGGTGCCCCAAAGCAGCTCAGGAAGGATTTCGACGCCGCCGTGATACTGGTCCACTGGGACGTGTGGAAGGAACGCAACAATAGGATTATCGACGGGGTTTCGAAGGGTCCTGCTGGTGTTCTGGAAGTGATCATCGACGAGTTGTGCACATGGAGACATGCGGGTTGCTCCGCCTCGGCCCTAGTGTTCTAGAGTGTTGGGTCTTAGTGTGGTGTTGGCGCTCCTGGGAGACTGTTTTTTCTAAAAAGGGCAAAAATATTAATTAAGAGAGGAATAGAGAGTAGGATACAGGGCCCAACACAGAAAGTGAGTTCTCCCCAGATAAGATGACACCTAATTTTTTTGCGCCTGCGGTCGCCCATAGACAAGCCTTTTCTTTTATGGAGCGGAGCAAAATCGGCGTGCGACCGCTTGACCCACCAATCTTTGAAAGACCTCTCGAGATGCCAAGTGTCGGTGTCGATGCTCTCTAAATGTAGTCAATCCTTAATCGAGATCCAATGTCTCCTAGGGAAGCAACACTTGAAGAAGATGTGGGCACCGGATTCCTGCGCTCTCTTGCATAGCGGGCAAAGACCACAATTCAGCCAACCACGCTTGGCCAACCTATCTGCAGTCCCAGAAACTGGGCCGCGTAGGCGGAAGCCACAAAATATTGCCCATCATTAGTGTGCTTCCAAACATTCTTGTCCTTGGCATGAGCATTAAGCTGAAAGTCATGAATGATTGACCAGAGGGTCACGAATGGTCGAATGTGCTCCAAGGTGAAGTTCACCGACAACTTGATCTTGGACACTCAAGCATCGCTGGAAAGAGCCTCCATTATCTTCCAATTTTTCTTAGCAGAAGCTGCAAAAATGAGTGGCGCGATGTCCTTGGGCTTCTGCTTGTTGATTCATGGCGCATCCCAAAAGGGCGTCTTCACACCATTCGGTCATTCCAAATGGTGATAGTTGTAGAAGCGTAGAGGAAGATGAGATCTTTTTTGTCACAAGGGCTGCCCATGCGGCCATGCCCACCCACAACTTTGAGGGCTCTGTACATTCAAACGGACGCGGATTTTTAGAGCTTAGGCTCATGGAGACCTCTTATCCATATCCTTCAATATAGCTTTGAGACCCGTTCTAGACAACTAACTTACTGCATGAAATTTGCTCTTTTTTGTTGCTTCCAAATAAAATAACATATGAACTTCAAACTTTGCAAGATAGCAAAACATTCTTATTACAATGAGAGAAAAAACTTATAGATTTTTTGACCGACATAAATACAAAATGAGATTTTCTTTATTCAAAAATGTTATTTTTAGTACTTATGATGCACGATATAATCTGAAAGTTTTTTCCCACATCTGAGTTAGAATGTTTTCTTGTGATGCAAAGTTTGAAGTTCATATGTTGTTTTATTTGGAAGAAACAAAAAAGAGAAAAGTTCTTGCACAAATCGCGATGCAGAGATGGATGGCTAGATAAAGAGGTGCACCTAAGCCTAAGCTCCACAGGATATTTTTGTTGGGAAACGTAGCATGCAATTTAAAAAAAATTCCTACGCTCACGCAAGATCTATCTAGGAGATGCATAGCAACGATAGGGGGACAACATCTTCATACCCTTGAAGATCGCAAAGCGGAAGCGTTTATGAACGCGGTTGATGTAGTCGTACACCTTCACGATCCGTCCCGATCAAGTACCGAACATACGGCACCTCCGTGTTCAGCACACTTTCAACTCGATGACGTCCTCGCCTTCTTGATCCAGCAAGACGGGCGAAGTAGTAGATGAGTTTAGGCAGTACGACGGCGTGGTGACAGTGTTGGTGAAGAACAATCTCCGTAGGGCTTCGCCAAGCACAACGGCTTGGTGAATCTTGACGTGTCCCAGGTGCTAGCCCTGCCCCTCTATTTATATGTTGAGCCCTGGGGTCGAAACTTGGAGTAAAATCCTCCTCAAGGTCGGTTTTGCCCGCAAGGAAGAGTTCTTCTCGGACTTCCAGGACCAGACGACACAAACCATGGCGTCTGGCCCAGGGCCAGACGCCAGGGTCTCTGGCGTTTGGCCCCCTGGCCTCCGCAAAACTCCTTTTGCACCGACCCAAAGCCCCGTGGGTTTTACCCCTTGGCCCAACCATATCATCCTATATATTAATCTTTACCTCCGGACCATTCTGGAGCTCCTCGTCATGTCTGTGATCTCATCCGGGACTCCGAACAACATTTGGTCACCAACATACATAACTCATATAATATTATATGGTCAACGAACGTTAAGCGTGCGGACCCTATGGGTTCGAGAACTATGTAGACATGACCGAGACACCTCTCCGGTCAATAACCAATAGCGGAACCTGGATGCCCATATTGGCTCATACATATTCTACTAAGATCTTTATCGGTCGAACCGTTATGACAACATACGTTATTCCCTTTGTCATCAGTATGTTACTTGCCCGAGACTCGATCGTCGGTATCTTCATACCTAGTTCAATCTCATTACCGGCAAGTCTCTTTACTCGTTCCGTAATACATCATCCCACAACTAACTCATTAGTCACATTACTTGCAAGGTTTATTATGATGTGCATTACCGAGAGGGCCCAGAGATACCTCTCCGATACTCGAAGTGACAAATCCTAGTCTCGATCTTATGCCAACCCAACAAACACCTTCAAAGATACCTGTAGAGCATCTTTATAATCACCCAGTTACGTTGTAGCACACAAGGTATTGCTCCGGTATCCGGGAGCTGCATGATCTCATAGTCAAAGGAATATGTATATGACATGAAGAGAGCAATAGCAATAAAACTTAACGATCATTATGCTAAGCTAACGGATGGGTCTTGTCCATCACATTATTCTCCTAATGATGTGATCCCGTTCATCAAATGACAACACATGTCTATGGTTAGGAAACTTAACCATCTTTGATTAACGAGCTAGTCTAGTAGAGGCTTACTAGGGACACGGTGTTTTGTCTATGTATCCACACATGTATCAAGTTTTCGGTTAATACAATTCTAGCATGAATAATAAACATTTATCATGATATAAGGAAACATAAAATAACAACTTTATTAGTGCCTCTAGGGCATATTTCCTTCAGTCTCCCACTTGCACTAGAGTCAATAATCTAGTTCACATCGCCATGTGATTTAACACCAATATTTCACATCACCATTTGATTAACACCCATAGTTCACATCGCTATGTGACCAACACTCAAAGGGTTTACTAGAGTCAATAATCTAGTTCACATCGCTATGTCATTAACACCCAAAGAGTACTAAGGTGTGATCATGTTTTGCTTGTGAGAGAAGTTTAGTCAACGGGTCTGACACATTTAGATCCGTATGTATTTTGCAAATTTCTATGTCTGTAATGCTCTGCATGGAGCTACTCTAGCTAATTGCTCCCACTCTCAATATGTATCCAGATTGAGACTCATAGTCATCTAGATCAGTGTCAAAGCTTGTATCGACATAACCCTTTACGACGAACTCTTTGTCACCTCCATAACCGAGAAACATTTCCTTAGTCCTCTTTAGTTACCTAAGGATAATTTTTACCGCTGTCGAGTGATCTACTCCTGTATCACTATTGTACGCCTTTGCTAAACTCATGGCAAGGTACACAATAGGTCTGGTATACAGCATGGCATACTTTATAGAACCTATGGCTGAGGCATAGGGAATGACTTTCATTCTCTCTCTATCTTCTACCGTGGTCGGGTTTTGAGTCTTACTCAACTTCATACCTTACAACTTAGGCAAGAACTCCTTCTTTGACTGATCCATTTTGAACTCCTTCAAAATCTTATCAAGGTATGTACTCACCGAAAGTCTTATCAAGCGTCTTGATATATCTCTATAGATCTTGATGCCCAATATGTAAGCAGCTTCACCAAGGTCTTTCTTTGAAAAACTCCTTTCAAACACTCCTTTATGCTTTTCAGAAAATTCTACATCATTTCCGATCAATCAATACACTACTAGGGAAAGGCCTAGCAGCAGCGCGGGTTCTAGGTATATTAGTAGCGCGGGGACAAGCGCTACAGCTAACCCTTAGCAGCAGCGCGTGCGCGCCCGCGCTACTGCTATACAAGTGTAGCAGCAGCGTGCTTCGTGCAAGCTCGCTCCTGCTAATAGCTCTAGCGCACTTTGGCTGGACGCGCTACTGCTAGTGTCACACTGCTGCTAACTTTTCTCCACTCGCCACTCGCTACTGCTAATTTTAGTAGTTTTTGTTTTTTTCTGTATATTTGTTTTGTATTTGAACATGCTTTATACAAGAATCTTTAGCAGATACAAATGTCATCATGATACACATACAAATGGCTGCGAGGCCACAAATGTAATCATAGCATATACATACAAATAGTCTCATCATCATCATCATCATCCAACACAAAGTGGTATCTCGTCATCATCTGAAAATAGCGATACATGCAAGTCTCGAATACTTGTAACTACAACGTCATCCATCTAAACAATGATATACGCGAGAAGTGCTATCACTATGAGTGATAGTGCAACTATGCAGTACATGAGGCGGCGGTCATGAGTCCTCCCTCGCGCTCGCCTAAACCTCAAGTAACTAGCTTGTGCTTCTTGTCTACTTTTGAAGCCTTTATGGCTGGCGCCCGAGACCCCCTGCACTTGCGCCTGACACTCATGCCACTCATCATACGCTCCCGGAACCTTCCCTTCGTACACGACATAGCACTTTGCCATCAAGAAATTAGGTACCTGTTAGAGATGCATCTTCATCAAGAGGATGTACAATCATATGCAAAAAAATATACTAGAGCAACACGAAAAAGAAAGGGCTAGCAACTAGGTGCAACATACAGCACACAAACTAATTAAGTAGAGGTACGCAGGTCATCGTACCCAAACTAACAAAGTAGCATGACGCAAGTTCGGCAGGGACCGTGGACATCACAAAGTTTCATCGCTACAGAAAGTATACAAGTTCAAGCGATACATATCATCATCATCGGCATCGTAAATCACTAGAAGTTCCATCCTTCCATATCATCGAGGATGGACCCTAGCTTCTTGAACGGCGTGAGGTCATGACGTTGCATGGCTATGCGAGTTCGGACGTCAGCTCGCGATATAGGGCCGTGGTGGAACATCCCCTTCTCATCGACGACTTCTTTCATGATGATCATCGCAATGTCCCTTTGGATGCGAAAGAAGTCATATCTAAGTTTATAATCCGCTTCTCCCTGAGATTCTACCCACCCGTGGATATGATCATCATTTCTGCTTGTCATGCGAAGCTTTTGGTGATCCGTGCTGAACTCAATCATGAGATGGAGGATGTAGAATCCATCCTTCTTGCTTGGTTTTGGGACATGGATGCAGCAGAAGTTAGTTTTATGCGTGAAACCCATCTTCTTGTTCTTTTGTTTCCTGATCTACATGTGGCCACCTCTAATGCTGCAACCTTGGAGAACATCATCTAGAATATTCATTATGTGGGTGTAGTCCTTTTTCTCGTAGTCTCTGGAAGTGTCGAAATACACGGCGTGGGAGACTCGCGGGTAAAGAACGATAAGGACGGCGCGCCCGTTGCTGCGGGGAAAAGACACCTCAAATTATTCTCCATATGAGCAAGAAGGAATGATTGAAATGTACGAAAGGGTTTTCCGAAACTGACTTACTTTGGATGATAAGGCAGGAGGACAATTTCCTGGTCCTTATTCTGTACCATGAAGTTTTGGAGGTAGTCCCTAGCAGTTTCACGCTCAAAGTCGCCGAGACTCAAGAAAGACTCGTGCATGTAGTACGGATCCGTCACACAGATTTGCGAGACTTCTTCTCTCTTCATGACGGAGCTCATATGTAGCGCAAAATGGCGGACGATTGTAAAATCGAGCCGCCTTGCCAGATACATCTCAAAGATATGGTCAAACCACAGGAAGAACACCTCCGCGGGCCGTGTGTCGACGTATCACTTCCCCTTAGGCACACGAGCCGCGTATGTCGGATATCCTGGATCCTTCGAGGCTAGTAGGCTTTTCTCAGTTGACAGCACATGGTCGTGCAGTCTCCTGAGATCCCTTGATAGTGCCTCCAGCGGTTTCGCCGGTAGCATCGGCTCGCCCGTGAGATGGAACATGGTCGCACCTTTCACGAGTACACGTTCTTCAGAATCCATCGTCTGGCTGCTATGTGCTCTGGCTTGTTTGGAGGAAGCTATCTTCCCCGATCTCTTCCTCTCCTTTTTCTTGGGCACACCTTCCAGACCCTTCCTTAACCCCTGCCCCAGTGTTCCCGGGCTAAGCACTGTACGACCCCCGGCTAGTTGAGCCTGTGTTGAGGCTGCATCTTCAGGCGTGTCCTGTGAGGATTTCATGAAGAGAGACTTTTTGCAATCCCTGCTATGACCTTCCTGCCCGGGCAGATCATCCATATCCTCATTGGCATGCTGATAGCCTGATTCGTCATATGGTTGAATCATCATATCTATGTCACAGTCATACGTGTTTGTATTGACGAAACCCATAGGGTCGACCTCCGCCTCATCATCCATCCTCTGTTCTACAGGAGCGATTACATCAGCCAGTACTATTGCACCCCCTTCATCACGTCGTCCGCCGCTCTCACCCGGCACTACAGGAGCTGATAATTGCGTAGGCGGGGTGGTTGTCTCCGCACATGCTTGTTGATGTGTGGTTATTGGTGTGCTCTCGGCCGGCTCCAGACGAATAAGATTCTTCAGCCATAGTAGCACCCAACCCTTGCAGCTTCCAATCCGCGGCGGGGTCTCGTCGTCCTCTCCCACATGCTGTACTGGAGGAGGCAAATCCTCGTGCCTCGATTTCACACTGGACAAGCTAACCCTGAAGTGCCCAGTGGGGATCGGCTGGTTGTGGAACGTGGGTTGCAAGGGGTTCATTGTCATCCCCTTTCCCACGTCCACCTTATGGCCTTTGATCAAGTAGAGTATGGTGCACGGGGTTTCTTCAGCCTGCAAACACATATGCCTGTGGCGTAAAACATCCGAAAGGCAACGAAAATGGAATATTCTATATATATATGTTGGTGCGACATGTAATTACCGTGACGGCGTCGAGCTCAGCCAAAGACGAAGGCCCACCTAGCGCGCCAGAGACTGAGGACGGGCTGCTATGAGCGGGAGCGACTACGAGAGGAGGCCCGGTTGCGTGAGCAAGTGATGGTGCGGTGGTGTTGTTGTTCATGGAGTTGCTCCCGACGAAACTGGGCAACGGGAAATCATGTACCGCCTTGTATGGATTTTCCTTCGTCCAGTTGATGATAGCTGGAACCAAGTTAGTAGCAAAATCATTTCTGCAGGCAGTTACAGCTGCATTGACTGCCTGCTGTAGCAACTCATTTTTCTCCTCGGCTGTTTTTTTTTCGCGTCCTCAGCTGCTTTTCTCTCGACCGCAAGCTTCCCCTTCGCGTCGATGTCCGCCTGACTAAACTTCTTTTTCTGCTTCTTGGCCTCCGGGCCCTCGTTGTAAAACACCTTCCACGTGGCGCCGTCTCCAGCGCCGTGCACACGACCATATTGCGTCCGCTGGCCCAAAGGGAGTCCCTTAAGTTCGTTCAAGGCCTGGTTGAGAGGGGTGTCCCACTTGGGCCTCATCGGAGATGTAGGGCTTTCGGCTGCAAGCTGGTGTTGCTTCTCCTACAGAAGGAGCGTGAACCGTTTAGGAATGTGTTGTCGACTAGATATGGAGCTAAATGTAAGGTGGTAAAAGAATAATTACCAGTAGTCTAATCAATTTCCTCGTGATCTGGTCCGTGTAAAAAACCTTCTTTTCCTTGTCCCACTTGTAGTGGGCCCTGATGAAGTCACGCTCCAAGGGGTTGGTGAACTTCGTGAAGGGGTCTGGGATACCCGCGGCTTCACGTTCCGCGTCCTCCTTATCCCATATGGCCATTTTACCGAGGTAGCCACGGCTTTCGAGGCGATGCTTCCCCGTGTTCCTTTGCTGAAGGCTCTTGAATTTCGCAGCCTTAGCCTTGGCTGCCTTGGTAGCGCAAGTGTCCTTGAACTTTTCGAACTCCTCTTTCTTAAGTGTCAGATTTTCCTCCAGAATCTTGGACAGGGGTTCCTCAGCCTCAATAGCTAGTTTCACCCTCCCTTTCCAGGAGGCCAAATCATTGCTGAGCATGCCCATGGCATGATTGTTAATCTTTTTCATCTTCGGATCATCCCACGGTTGTTCTATGTAATCATCCCGGTCGGGGAACTTGAATCTCTTGTGCAACTTCGTCAGGAGCAACTGCGTCAAATGTTCTTTACTCCTTAAGTCACCGTCATTGATGCTCACGCATTCCCGTAGGATGCATCCTACTTGGTTCCCATAGCACTTGCGAGGTTCTTCCGGCTCTAATGGCTGAAACTTGCCAGGTGCCATCTTTGTGATCACTAGTCGTCCAATCCCTAGTTTGTTAGGTTTTCGTATCCTCTACTTCTTCTGCTTCTTCTTTTCGGTAGCGGCATCGGCGCTGGTACCTTCCCCGCCGGTATCTTCCCCGCCGGTATCTTCCCCGCCGGTCTCGGTGCCGCCATCGGTGCCGGCGCCGTCGATGTCGATGTCGGCGTCAGTACCATCATCGAGGCCGACCTGCAAACCTTGACTTTGAAATTGCTTAGCAGTCAAATAGTCAAGGTACTCTTGTTCACCCTCATAATCCATCTCGTCTGCATCTTGGTCAGAAGGCCCAGTTTCTTCGTTGTTCGACATGTTTCCTATGATTAAGTCTCCTCATTTAATTCTAAAAGTATGAAAAAAATGAGAAATGACATAAAAAATAAATCTATGTTTGCCGGAATGTCGTTTCCCAGCAACTCCCAGCACTCGATATGCCTACTATCTAGCACAAATCATGCCAAAATTCACGGAAAATTTTGGCATGACCTTTGCTAAAAAACTGGACATGTCGAGCGCCTGAAATTCACCGGAATGGAAATGAATCAACATTCTGGCGTAACATAGGCCACTCGGATCATTTACCCTGCACATAATCATCATTTTCCAAATATGACATGTCCAAAACATCACATGTCCAAATGACATGTCCAAATTCCAAACATGACATGTCCAAAACATCACATGTCCACATATCACATGTCCACATATCACATGTCCAGTTCAAATTTGCATATAAATTCAGCCTACCTAAATTTGCTTTAACAAGGGATGTTGATTTGGACAATTGCTTAAATGCTGCCTTTTCTTTTAACTACAATTGCTTAACCCTAAATTTCTGTCCTATTTTAAAACCTACGGTTCATAAAAACCTAGCTAAATTCATAACTAAATAGATAACCTAATTAACCTACTGCCCTAACTAAAACCTAAGTAAATTAACCCAAGAACCCTAGCTAGCAGAGAGAGGAGGAGAGCTGGGGGGGGGGGTTTATAGAGGGTGCAGGGGCGAGAAGGCAGGCCCGACGACGGCCGAGGTTGGGAGGGGAGGAAGCTGAGGAGGGAGGCGTGGCGCGTTGGGGTCGGGGACGAGCGCCGGGGTCGGAGCCAAGGTCGGGGTCGGGGTCGGGGGCGAGCGCAGGGGCGCGGCGAGGGCAGGGCCCCGGCGGTGCGACGGGGGAAGAGAGAGTGGGGATTTGGGGGGAAAAGAGGCGGGATGAAGCAGAGAGAGTGAGGATTTTGGGTTAAGTGGGTGTAGCTGTAGCGCGTTTAGAGCAAACGCGCTACTACTATTACAGGTAGCTATAGCGGTTTTGTACGAAAACCGCTACTGCTACCTTGACTAGCTGTAGCTCTTTTTTCAGTAAAGCGCTACTGCTATAACCAGTACCTATATAACAGTTTTCCTGTTTGTTTCCTTCTCTCTATCTTCTGCCGTGGTCGGGTTTTGAGTCTTACTCAACTTCATACCTTACAACTTAGGAAAGAACTCCTTCTTTGACTGATCCATTTTGAACTCCTTCAAAATCTTATCAAGGTATGTACTCACCGAAAGTCTTATCAAGCGTCTTGATATATCTCTATAGATCTTGATGCCCAATATGTAAGCAGCTTCACCAAGGTCTTTCTTTGAAAAACTCCTTTCAAACACTCCTTTATGCTTTTCAGAAAATTCTACATCATTTCCGATCAATCAATACACTACTAGGGAAAGGCCTAGCAGCAGCGCGGGTTCTAGGTATATTAGTAGCGCGGGGACAAGCGCTACAGCTAACACTTAGCAGCAGCGCGTGCGTGCCCGCGCTACTGCTATACAAGTGTAGCAGCAGCGTGCTTCGTGCAAGCTCGCTACTGCTAATAGCTCTAGCGCGCTTTGGCTGGACGCGCTACTGCTAGTGTCACACTGCTGCTAACTTTTCTCCACTCGCCACTCGCTACTGCTAATTTTAGTAGTTTTTGTTTTTTCTGTATATTTGTTTTGTATTTGAACAGGCTTTATACAAGAATCTTTAGCATATACAAATATCATCATGATACACATACAAATGGCTGCGAGGCCACAAATGTAATCATAGCATATACATACAAATAGTCTCATCATCCAACACAAAGTGGTATCTCGTCATCATCTGAAAATAGCGATACATGCAAGTCTCGAATACTTGTAACTACAACGTCATCCATCTAAACAATGATATACGCGAGAAGTGCTATCACTATGAGTGATAGTGCAACTATGCAGTACATGAGGCGGCGGTCATGAGTCCTCTCTCGCGCTCGCCTAAACCTCAAGTAACTAGCTTGTGCTTCTTGTCTACTTTTGAAGCCTTTATGGCTGGCGCCCGAGACCCCCTGCACTTGCGCTTGACACTCATGCCACTCGTCATACGCTCCCGGAACCTTCCCTTCGTACACGACATAGCACTTCGCCATCAAGAAATTAGGTACCTGTTAGAGATGCATCTTCATCAAGAGGATGTACAATCATATGCAACAAAATATACTAGAGCAACACGAAAAAGAAAGGGCTAGCAACTAGGTGCAACATACAGTACACAAACTAATTAAGTAGAGGTACGCAGGTCATCGTACCCAAACTAACAAAGTAGCATGATGCAAGTTCGGCAGGGACCGTGGACATCACAAAGTTTCATCGCTACAGAAAGTATACAAGTTCAAGCGACACATATCATCATCATCGGCATCGTAAATCACTAGAAGTTCCATCCTTCCATATCATCGAGGATGGACCCTAGCTTCTTGAACGACGTGAGGTCATGACGTTGCATGCCTATGCGAGTTCGGACGTCAGCTCGCGATATAGGGCCGTGGTGGAACATCCCCTTCTCATCGACGACTTCTTTCATGATGATCATCGCAATGTCCCTTTGGATGCGAAAGAAGTCATCTCTAAGTTTATAATCCGCTTCTCCCTGAGATTCTACCCACTTGTGGATATGATCATCATTTCTGCTTGTCATGCGAAGCTTTTGGTGATCCGTGCTGAACTCAATCATGAGATGGAGGATGTACAATCCATCCTTCTTGCTTGGTTTTGGGACATGGATGCAGCAGAAGTTAGTTTTATGCGTGAAACCCATCTTCTTGTTCTTTTGTTTCCTGATCTGCATGTGGCCACCTCTAATGCTGCAACCTTGGAGAACATCATCTAGAATATTCATTATGTGGGTGTAGTCCTTTTTCTCGTAGTTTCTGGAAGTGTCGAAATACACGGCGTGGGAGACTCGCGGGTAAAGAATGATAAGGACGGCGCGCCCGTTGCTGCGGGGAAAAGACACCTCAAATTATTCTCCATATGAGCAAGAAGGAATGATTGAAATGTACGAAAGGGTTTTCCGAAACTGACTTACTTTGGATGATAAGGCAGGAGGACAATTTCCTGGTCCTTATTCTGTACCATGAAGTTTTGGAGGTAGTCCCTAGCAGTTTCACGCTCAAAGTCGCCGAGACTCAAGAAAGACTCGTGCATGTAGTACGGATCCGCCACACAGATTTGCGAGACTTCTTCTCTCTTCATGACGGAGCTCATATGTAGCGCAAAAAGGCGGACGATTGTAAAATCGAGCCGCCTTGTCAGATACATCTCAAAGATATGGTCAAACCACAGGAAGAACACCTCCGCGGGTCGTGTGTCGACGTATCACTTCCCCTCAGGCACACGAGCCGCGTATGTTGGATATCCTGGATCCTTCGAGGCTAGTAGGCTTTTCTCAGTCGACAGCACATGGTCGTGCAGTCTCCTGAGATCCCCTGATAGTGCCTCCAGCGGTTTCGGCGGTAGCATCGGCTCGCCCGTGAGATGGAACATGGTCGCACCTTTCACGGGTACACGTTCTTTAGAATCCATCGTCTGGCTGCTATGTGCTCTGGCTTGTTTGGAGGCAGCTATCTTCCCCGATCTCTTCCTCTCCTTTTTCTTGGGCACACCTTCCAGACCCTTCCTTAACCCCTGCCCCAGTGTTCCCGGGCTAAGCACTGTACGACCCCCGGCTAGTTGAGCCTGTGTTGAGGCTGCATCTTCAGGCATGTCCTGTGAGGATTTCATGAAGAGAGACTTTTTGCAATCCCTGCAATGACCTTCCTGCCCGGGCAGATCATCCATATCCTCATTCGCATGCTGATAGCCCGATTCGTCATATGGTTGAATCATCATATCTATGTCACAGTCATACGTGTTTGTATTGACGAAACCCATAGGGTCGACCTCCGCCTCATCATCCATCCTTTGTTCTACAGGAGCGATTACATCAGCCAGTACTATTGCACCCCCTTCATCACGTCGTCCGCCGCTCTCACCCGGCACTACAGGAGCTGATAATTGCGTAGGCGGGGTGGTTGTCTCCGCACATGCTTGTTGATGTGTGGTTATTGGTGTGCTCTCGGCCGGCTCCAGACGAATAAGATTCTTCAGCCATAGTAGCACCCAACCATTGCAGCTTCCAATCCGCGGCGGGGTCTCGTCGTCCTCTCCCACATGCTGTACTGGAGGAGGCAAATCCTCGTGCCTCGATTTCACACTGGACAAGCTAACCCCGAAGTGCCCAGTGGGGATCGGCTGGTTGTGGAACGTGGGTTGCAAGGGGTTCATTGTCATCCCCTTTCCCACGTCCACCTTATGGCCTTTGATCAAGTAGAGTATGGTGCACGGGGTTTCTTCAGCCTGCAAACACATATGTCTGTGGCGTAAAACATCCGAAAGGCAATGAAAATGGAATATTCTATATATATATATGTTGGTGCGACATGTAATTACCGTGACGGCGTCGAGCTCAGCCAAAGATGAAGGCCCACCTAGCGCGCCAGAGACTGAGGACGGGCTGCTATGAGCGGGAGCGACTACGAGAGGAGGCCCGGTTGCGTGAGCAAGTGATGGTGCGGTGGTGTTGTTGTTCATGGAGTTGCTCCCGACGAAACTGGGCAACGGGAAATCATGTACCGCCTTGTATGGATTTTCCTTCGTCCAGTTGATGATAGCTGGAACCAAGTTAGTAGCGAAATCATTTCTGCAGGCAGTTACAGCTGCATTGACTGCCTGCTGTAGCAACTCATTTTTCTCCACGGCTGTTTTTTTCGCGTCCTCAGCTGCTTTTTTCTCGACCGCAAGCTTCCCCTTCGCGTCGATGTCCGCCTGACGAAACTTCTTTTTCTGCTTCTTGGCCTCCGGGCCCTCGTTGTAAAACACCTTCCACGTGGCGCCGTCTCCAGCGCCGTGCACACGACCATATTGCGTCCGCTGGCCCAAAGGGAGTCCCTTAAGTTCGTTCAAGGCCCGGGTTAGAGGGGTGTCCCACTTGGGCCTCATCGGAGATGTAGGGCTTTCGGCTGCAAGCTGGTGTTGCTTCTCCTATAGAAGGAGCGTGAACCGTTTAGGAATGTGTTGTCGACTAGATATGGAGCTAAATGTAAGGTGGTAAAAGAATAATTACCAGTAGTCTAATCAATTTCCTCGTGATCTGGTCCATGTAAAAAACCTTCTTTTCCTTGTCCCACTTGTAGTGGGCCCTGATGAAGTCACGCTCCATGGGGTTGGTGAACTTCGTGAAGGGGTCTGGGATACCCGCGGCTCCACATTCCGCGTCCTCCTTATCCCATATGGGCCTTTTACTGAGGTAGCCACGGCTTCCGA
>NC_057814.1:40806199-40807673 GCF_018294505.1 Triticum aestivum | reverse complement strand
GCGATGCTTCCCCGTGTTCCTTTGCTGAAGGCTCTTGAATTTCGCAGCCTTAGCCTTGGCTGCCTTGGTAGCGCAAGTGTCCTTGAACTTTTCGAACTCCTCTTTCTTAAGTGTCAGATTTTCCTCCAGAATCTTGGACAGGGGTTCCTCAGCCTCAATAGCTAGTTTCACCCTCCCTTTCCAGGAGGCCAAATCATTGCTGAGCATGCCCATGGCATGATTGTTAATCTTTTTCATCTTCGGATCATCCCACGGTTGTTCTATGTTATCATCCCGGTCGGGGAACTTGAATCTCTTGTGCAACTTCATCAGGAGCAACTGCGTCAAATGTTCTTTACTCCTTAAGTCACCGTCATTGATGCTCACGCATTCCCGTAGGATGCATCCTACTTGGTTCCCATAGCACTTGCGAGGTTCTTCCGGCTCTAATGGCTGAAACTTGCCAGGTTCCATCTTTGTGATCACTAGTCGTCCAATCCCTAGTTTGTTAGGTTTTCGTATGCTCTACTTCTTCTGCTTCTTCTTTTCGGTAGCGGCATCGGCGCTGGTACCTTCCCCGCCGGTATCTTCCCCGCCGGTCTCGGTGCCGCCATCGGTGCCGGCGCCGTCGATGTCGATGTCGGCGTCAGTACCATCATCGAGGCCGACCTGCAAACCTTGACTTTGAAATTGCTTAGCAGTCAAATAGTCAAGGTACTCTTGTTCACCCTCATAATCCATCTCGTCTGCATCTTGGTCAGAAGGCCCAGTTTCTTCGTTGTTCGACATGTTTCCTATGATTAAGTCTCCTCATTTAATTCTAAAAGTATGAAAAAAAAAGAGAAATGACATAAAAAATAAATCTATGTTTGCCGGAATGTCGTTTCCCAGCAACTCCCAGCACTCGATATGCCTACTATCTAGCACAAATCATGCCAAAATTCACGGAAAATTTCGGCATGACCTTTGCTAAAAAATGGACATGTCGAGCGCCTGAAATTCACCGGAATGGAAATGAATCAACATTCTGGCGTAACATAGGCCACTCGGATCATTCACCCTGCACATAATCATCATTTTCCAAATATGACATGTCCAAAACATCACATGTCCAAATG
This sequence comes from Triticum aestivum, assembly GCF_018294505.1. NCBI lineage: Eukaryota > Viridiplantae > Streptophyta > Magnoliopsida > Poales > Poaceae > Triticum > Triticum aestivum. The sequence continues at coordinate 40,806,576 of NC_057814.1, read as the reverse complement.
ACATGTCCAAATTCCAAACATGACATGTCCAAAACATGACATGTCCACATATCACATGTCCAGTTCAAATTTGCATATAAATTCAGCCTACCTAAATTCAGCCTACCTAAATTTTCTTTAACAAGGGATGTTGATTTGGACAATTGCTTAAATGCTGCCTTTTCTTTTAACTACAATTGCTTAACCCTAAATTTCCGTCCTATTTTAAAACCTACGGTTCATAAAAACCTAGCTAAATTCATAACTAAATAGATAACCTAATTAACCTACTGCCCTAACTAAAACCTAAGTAAATTAACCCAAGAACCCTAGCTAGCAGAGAGAGGAGGAGCGCTAGGGGGGGGGGGGTTTATAGAGGGTGCAGGGGCGAGAAGGTA
>NC_057814.1:40782026-40806076 GCF_018294505.1 Triticum aestivum | reverse complement strand
CCGACGACGGCCGAGGTTGGGAGGGGAGGAAGCAGAGGAGGGAGGCGTGGTGCGTCGGGGTCGGGGACGAGCGCCGGGGTCGGAGCCAAGGCCGGGGTCGGGGTCGGGGGCGAGCGCCGGGGTCGGTGGCGAGCGCAGGGGCGCGGCGAGGGCAAGGCCCCGGCGGTGCGACGGGGGAAGAGAGAGTGGGGATTTGGGGGGAAAAGAGGCAGGATGAAGCAGAGAGAGTGAGGATTTTGGGTTAAGTGGGTGTAGCTGTAGCGGTTTTGTACGAAAACCGCTACTGCTACCTTGACTAGCTGTAGCTCTTTTTCAGTAAAGCGCTACTGCTATAACCAGTACCTATATAACAGTTTTCCTGTTTGTTTCCTTCTATTTTCTTTTCCTTTATTTTCTCTCACTTTTCTTTTTTTCCGAGATCAGTGAACTAAGGGAAGGCGATATATATTGCATCATTTGACGGTTAAATATGTATACAAATATGTATACATCATTTGACCGATAACATACGGTTCCTCAGCGTTGATGTTTTCGTTTTTGAGTCAGCTTCTTTCCCTTCTTGTTCGTTGAAGAATAGTTGAGCCCCTCATTGTGACTTTGCCTTTTCCATGGAGTACGAGTTTTCTTAGGTAATGTAGTATTGATTCTTCTTTTGACGTATACTTCATCATCATCGTCATCTTCCCTCATTGGGTTGCCGTACTGATCGTAGTCTTCCTCGTTGGCGACTCCATCCATTCCAATGATGTTCCTTTTGCCTCTCCTCACGACAACACGGCTGGGACTGCGCGGGTCGGTTATGAAGAAGCATTGTGTCACGTGCTTAGCGTGTACCCATGGCTCGTTTTTTGCGATAGCGTTCACGGTAGCGCTCTTGGCGTCGGGTATAGTCATGGTAGTGAAATACCGGTTTTCTCTTTCGACATTTTTAGCCCATCTAACACGGAACATCGTCGTGTTGTGCAGTCCAGAGTAGTCAAGCTCCCAGATCTCCTCGACCCTTCCGTAAAATCTTTCAGTTGCGCCGTTGTTGCTGCCGGTCTTGCATTCCATCGTCACCCCTGAGTTCTGATCATCACTGTCCATATCTTTGGCCTCCGTGTAGAACATGTATCCATTGATATCGTATGCCTGATAGGTTACGAGGTTGGGCGAGGGGCCATGTGCTAAGGCGTATATGAGCAATCCGTCCTCCGGGGGATTAGCAATAATATGCTCTTTGAACCAATGTAGGAAAGTGGAGTTGTGCTCTCTAGTAACTTCGGCGTCCATCCTGCATACCCCCCGGTCACGATAATTCTTTGCGATAATTTCGTTGTGCAGTGCCAGGAAAGGATCTACCTCGTGCAGGTGTTGTAGCACTACCAAGTTTGCTCTGTCAAAGTCGCTGCGTCGATCTGAGTATGCCACGCGCTGTTCTCTGCGACCGTTGGAGTGAACTTCTCCTTCGAGCCTCCCATCATGCTTGTTAATAGGCAAACCAACACTAACACTAGGCGGCTGCAGGTCTGCGCCATATAGAAAATTCTCGCAGAAAGAGATGCACTCTTGTGTCAGATAGCCCTGGACAATGCTTCCATCCGGACGGGACATGTTACGAATGAATCCTTTGATGATCCCATTCATCCTCTCAAACGGCATCATGTTGTGCAGAAATGACGGCCCCAGGTCTATTATGTCGTCCTCAAGCGCTTCATAAACCTTTTGGGGTTCGACACAAGAAACAAACGCATGATGTTCACAATAGTTTGCTAATTGTCTACGAGTGCTTACCCCCTTTCTTAGGCTTCCAACCACATTCTCCATGAAATGACCTTTGGTGGTGAGCTTGGAAGCGATCTTAGCGGCACGACGCTCCAATTCCTCCTCGGAAGTGAAGTGAGGAGGGGTTACTTGATCATCTTGAGCGTCGTCTTGAGCTTGTTCTTGATCTTGAACTAGCTCGAGGGGAAGAACTTGACCTTGGGCATCATTTGGTGGATCACCACCATCTCGAGGTTGATCTTGCCCTTGATCTTGTTCATGAGGTTGAGGGCCTTCACTTTGTTCTTCGGAAGCGTGTGGGTCTTGGGTTGGTGATGGCCCCACTTGAGTGGAGCATTGTCCTTCTCCTTCGGCCACAAGGGGTTCCTCAATGGGTAGGATATATCCAATACCCATTCTTCTTATGGCTTGGGGAGGAATTTCATCACCTACATCACAAGTACCACTTTGCTCCACTTGGGAGCCGTTATTTTCATCAAACTCCACGTTACACGTCTCCTCAATAAGTCCCGTGGACTTATTGAGAACACGGTAAGCATGGGAGTTTGTAGCATAACCAACAAATATGCCCTCATGAGCTCTAGTCTCAAATTTAGACAAACGAACACCTTCCTTGAGAATGAAACACTTACACCCGAACACCCGAAAGTACTTGAGGTTGGGCTTGTTACCGGTGAGGATCTCATATGGAGTCTTGTTCAAGCCTTTGCGAAGATAGAGCCGATTTGAAGCATGACACGCGGTGTTGATGGCTTCGGGCCAAAAGTTGTATGGAGAGTTGAACTCCGCCATCATGGTCCTTGCCGCATCCATCAACGTCCGGTTCTTCCTCTCCGCAACACCATTTTCTTGAGGGGTGTAAGGTGCGGAATATTGATGCTTGATCCCCTCATCACTGAGAAACTCATCCAAGGTGTAGTTCTCGAACTCGGTGCCGTTGTCACTTCTTATTGTCAAGATCTTTGCATTGTGTTGACGTTGGGCTTCATTTGCAAAGTCAATGACGGTTTGTTGGGTCTCACTCTTCCTCTTGAAGAAATACACCCACGTGTATCTAGAATAGTCATCCACGATTACCAAGCAATACTTTCTACCCCAAGACTATCAAAGGATGGAGGCCCAAAGAGATCCAAATGAAGGAGCTCCAACGGCCTCTTCGAGTAAATAAGAGTCGTGGGAGGGTGAGCCTTCTCATGAAGCTTTCCTTCGATACAAGCACTGCAAGCACGATCTTTGGCAAAACTAACGTTCATTAGTCCACGGACGTGGCCCCCCTTGAGAAGACTTTGCAAAGATCTCATATTGACATGGGCTAAACGGCGATGCCAAAGCCATCCCACGTCAACTTTAGCCATTAGGCATGTCGCGGTCTTAGTGGGTCGCTCCGAAAAGTTAACCACATAGAGACGGTTCTCGACATGCCCAACAAAGGCTACCTTAAGAGTCTTGCTCCACAAGAGGGCCACGGTATCAATATCAAAGAAGGTGGCAAAGCCCATGATAGGAAGTTGACGAACGGAAAGTAAATTGTATGCAAGGGACTCAACTAGCATGACCTTCTCGATCGTGAGATCACGAGAAATGACAACTTTGCCGAGTCCCAATACCTTAGAAGACGAGGCATCACCCCACTCGACATTGGTGGGCATAGATGGAATCTTGTGCACGTCCACCACCAAGTCCTTGCTTCCGGTCATATGATTTGTAGCTCCACTATCGAGCAACCATGATCCCCCACCGGAAGCAAACACCTACAAGAGATCAATGCTTGGTTTTAGGTACCCATTTTGTAATGGGTCCTTTGATGTTAGCAACAAGGGTCTTAGGAACCCAAATAGACCATTCAATGTACTCATGAGGAGAACCAACGAATTTGGCATAAACATGCCCATCACTAGCACGGCATAACACATAAGAAGGATTAAAGTCGCCGGCTTTGTTGGAAGGAGTGGCATTGCTCTTCTTGACACTGCCACCCTTCGCCTTGTTCTTCTTCTCCTTGGAAGCACCCTCTCCCTCCTTCACAAAAGTTTGCTTGAGAGGAGGACGTCGCTTGGTCTTGTCATTCTTCTTCTTGTTCTTGGGATTGGGTGTGAACCCAATCCCCTCCTTGGCCACAACTTCCTTTTGATTGCTCAAGAGGTCGTTGAGGTTCTTCTCACCTTGTATGCATGACACAAGGCCTTTCTCAAGTTGCTCCTTCAACTTAGCATTCTCCTCAACAAGATGCACATGCTCACAACACGGGTTAGTAGCATTTGCATTATCAATTAACACCATATGAGGAAAGGTGGCTTTCTCCTTTGTTAGCTTCACTTGGAGTTGATCATGAGACTCCTTGAGGCTAGCATGAACACCCTTCAAGACTTTGTGAGCCTTGTCGAGAATGCCAAACTCCTCTTTGAGTCTAGCAAGATCAACCCCATGTTTTGCCTTCTCGGAGTTTAGCACACGAGACACAACAAGAGCATGATCAAGATCTTTCTTTAACTTAGCATGATCATCGTTGTATGACTCCTCAAGAGCCAAACGAAGACCACGCTCTTCGTCAAGAGCATTGGAAAGATCCGAAATCTCATCGGCATAGTCACGACTATGCCCCTCCATCTTAGAGATGGTATCTTCGTGAGCCTCGATCATGTCATTGGCTTCACCAAGTTGTTCCAAGAGAACAACGAAGTGCTTCTTGGATTTACCCTTGAGTTTACCCATAAAGATCTCAAACTCATTTTCCTCCACATTTGTCCCCTCATGTTCATCAATGCTATCCGTCGAAGAAGGATGATTAATGATGGTAGTTTTGATGTTGGAGGTTACCTTATTGGTGGCTTTAGCCATGAGGCACTTGGTGGTGATGTTCTCATTGGGTGAGTCGAAGAGAGACACCCGTGGAGTCTTCGCAATGGCAACGGAGGCCATGGCAACCGACTCACTATCTTCATCATCGTCATCATCCTCATTGTACTCTTCTTGAACCACCAACGCCTTGGGAGGAGTCTTCTTGGTGAAGTTGCTCTTGTTGGGGAACGACTTGGCCTTGTCTTTTCTAATGAGCTTGCCACCATTGTCTTCCCTCTTCTCGTAAGGGCACTCCGCAACAAAGTTGCTCACATTGCCACAATTGAAGCAAGTCCTCATCCGTTGCTTGCCCTTTGCGCCACTTGAGTTGCTTTTGTTGAAGTTTGGCCTCGTGTTCTTCTTGCTCCAAAATTTCCTTGAAGCAAGAGCCATGTGTTCATGATAGGCATACTTCGTATCTTCGAGGTTGCCCTCCTCTTCTTCCTCTTCATCCTCTTCCTCCATACTAACCTTGGCCTTTAGAGCAAGGTTGGGCTTCTTAACTCTTTGAGAGCGAAGAACCGCATTGTCGGCGGTCTTGTCCAAGATGCTCATAGCCACAAACTCATCCAACACTTCACTTTGAGGACAAGGTGTGAAAGTCCGGCGTTTGACGAATTACGGAGGACATGGCTTTGTGGTAGGGCATCATTGCCTTGAGGAACTTGCGCTTGATCCAATTGTCATCCGTGTCCTTACTTCCATGATCTCGGAGCGAGACCGCGAGTTTGGTTACTCTCCAAAAAAGCTCACGAGGTTCTTCATCTTCTTTCATTGCAAACTCGTCGGCTTCATCTTGCACCACTTCATAGTTGGAGCGTTGAATGCTTGCGCTTCCCCGATAAAGGGAAACAACTTGGAGCCACGCATCTTTGGCCACAGTGTAAGGCCGGAGATGAGGAAGATCTTCGGGTGGGTTGGCTTCTTGGATGATGAAGAGAGCATTCTCATTGAATTGATGATCCACAACTTCTCTAGGAGTGAAGTTACTTCGGTCATGCGGATAAAAGCCTTCTTCAATGATTCTCCAAAGGTTAGTGTTCACATGATTTAAATGACGCTTAAAACGATAGACCCAAGAATCAAAATCTACATTCTTCTCAATCTTAGGGGCCGGGCCGGCATGATTCAAATGAGTGGAAGGGAGCGGTCCACCATAGACGGGTGGAGGTTCCACATGGGCAAAGATGCCGGTCCCATTTTTATCACTAGAACAAGGAGCCTTCTCGCTCGAAGCTTCCCCCTTGTCGGAGGTAGCATCCGTCACCTTGTTAGCGGGATCACCCACTTTCAACAGTGCGGTGGTAAGTTTAAGCCCTTCTAAGAATTTATTCAACATGCTTTCGACCTTGGTCGTCATGGAGGTTTTCAATGTGTCCAACGCCACATTGAATTCCTCACGAGAGACCGCGGTTCCCCCATCTCCCATACACGAGACTGGATTCTCACCGGAGTGCTCCTCCGCACCGTCTACGACGTCAACCATACTCTTTGGACGGTAAAGTCCTTAATAAAGAGACGAGGCTCTGATACCAATTGAAAGGATCGATATAGTTGACTAGAGGGGGGGGGGGTGAATAGGCAACTAACAATTTTTAGCTTTTCTTTACCAAATTAAAATTTGCATCAAAATAGGTTGTCTAGATATGCAACTAAGTGAGCAACCTATATGATGCAACGACAACAAGCACGCAAGCAAGTAAGAGATATAACACAAGTAAACTAGCTAAAGTAAAGGAACGAGATAACCAAGAGTGGAGCCGGTGAAGACGAGGATGTGTTACCGAAGTTCCTTCCCTTTGAGGGGAAGTACGTCTCCGTTGGAGCGGTGTGGAGGCACAATGCTCCCCAAGAAGCCACAAGGGCCACCGTATTCTCCTCATGCCCTCACACAATGCGAGATGCCGTGATTCCACTATTGGTGCCCTTGAAGGCGGCGACCGGACCTTTACAAACAAGGTTGGGGCAATCTGCACAACTTAATTGGAGGCTCCCAACGACACCACAAAGCTTCACCACAATGGACTATGGCTCCGCGGTGACCTCAACCGTCTAGGGTGCTCAAACACCCAAGAGTAACAAGATCCGCTAGGGATAAGTGGGGGGAATCAAATTTCTCTTGGTGGAAGTGTAGATCGTGGCCTTCTCAACCAATCCCGAGCAAATCAACAAGTTTGATTGGCTAGGGAGAGAGATCGGGCGAAAATGGAGCTTGGAGCAACAATGGAGCTTTTGGGGGAAGAGGTAAGTCAACTATGGGGAAGAAGACCCCTTTATATAGTGGGGGGGAACAAACCAACCGTTACCCCACTTCTGCCCCGAAGAGAGCGGTAGTACCGCTGTGCCAGCGGTACTACCGCTTACCACTATAAGCGGTACTACCGCTCCTCATCGCGGTACTACCGCTTGGCCCACAGCGGTACTACCGCGGTGGGAGGGCGGTACTACCGCACAGTAGCGGTACTACGGCCCCCCACAGCCGCGGCCAGTACCGTAAAACCCGACACGAAAAAGGAGCCCTCGAATCGAGGCGGTACTAGCATGAGACCACCGCGGTACTACGGCTTGGGGCCACTAGCGGTACTAATGCTCTGGAGCGGTACTACCGCTCCCAGAGCGGTACTACCGCTTGTGGCACCCAAGCGGTACTACCGCTTGTGGCACCCAAGCGGTACTACCGCTCCGTCCCGCGGTACTACCGCTGGGACCAGAGTTAGTACACACATGGGGGCTACTAGCGGTACTACTGCTCGCTGGGCGGTACTACCGCTCCAGAGCGGTACTACCGCTTGTAGCACCCAAGCGGTACTACCGCTCTGGCCCGCGGTACTACCGCTGGGACCAAAGAGGGCACAAAGAGAAGAGAAACAAGCCCATCATCGAAACGGAAAGGCTCGGAGGGAGGGGCAAAGGAAGTGTACGTGATGATTCCGCCCTAGCCTTTCCAAAGCGGACCCCCTCTTGATAGTACGGTGATCCCTATGAAACTAGTCCACCGAACTAATCCGAAAGGACTACACCGTCTTCGCTTCAAGCTCCGAGGGGTGGAAATCGTCTCGTGCCAAAAGGATGAATCTCTGAAAAACACTCAACGCACACGATTAGTCCGCAAAAGCATTGTCATCAATTACCAAAACATCTTAGGGATAAATATGCCCTTACATACGGGAATCACAAACTTCAACACAAGTATTCCTCAAATTCATAATTACTCAACTAGCATGACTCTAATATTACCATCCTCATATCTCAAAACAATCATCAAGCATCAAACTTCTCATAGTATTCAATGCACTTTATATGATAGTTTTTATTATACCTATCTTGGATGCCTATTACTTTAGGACTAATTTCAATCAAAGCAAAATACCATGCTGTTCTAAAAGACTCTCAAAATAATATAAGTGAAGCATGAGGGATGAATAATTTCTATAAAATAAAACCACCACCGTGCTCTAAAAGATATAAGTGAAGCACTAGAGCAAAAACTATATAGCTCAAAATATATAAGTGAAGCACATAGAGTATTCTAATAAATTCCGAATCATGTGTGTCTCTCTCAAAAGGTGTGTACAGCAAGGATGATTGTGGAAAACTAAAAAGAAAAGACTCAAATCATACTAGACGCTCCAAGCAAAACACATATCATGTGGTGAATAAAAATATAGCTCCAAGTAAAGTTACCAATCGATAGACGAAGACGAAAGAGGGATGCCTTCCGGGGCATCCCCAAGCTTAGGCTTTTGGTTGTCCTTGAATTTTAACTTGGGGTGCCATGGGCATGCCCAAGCTTAGGCTCTTGCCACTCTTTGTTCCATAATCCATCAAATCCTTACCCAAAACTTGAAAACTTCACAACACAAAACTCAACAGAAAATCTCATAAGCTCCGTTAGCGAAATAAAACAAACCACCACTTTAAGATACTGTAATGAACTCATTCTTTATTTATATTGGTGTTAAACCTACTGTATTCCAACTTCTCTATGGTTTATAAGCTCTTTTACTAGCCATAGATTCATCAAAATAAGCAAACAACACACGAAAAACAGAATCTGTCAAAAACAGAACAGTCTGTAGTAATCTGTATCTAACGCAAACTTCTGGAACCTAAAAAATTCTACCAAATTAGGAAGTCCTAGATAATTTGTATATTGATCCACTGCAAAAACAATCAACTGAAAATCACGTTCCTGTGAATTATGAAAACTAATCTCGTGCACGCAAAGTTTCTGTTTTTTACAGCAAGATCAAATAACTATCACCGTAGGTTATCCTAACGGTTTTACTTCGCACAAACACTAATTAAAACACAAAAACGATCTAACCAGAGGTTAGATGAATTATTTATTCCTAAACAGAACCAAAAAGCAAAGAACTAAAATAAAATTGGGTTGCCTCCCAACAAGCGCTATCGTTTAACGCCTCTAGCTTGGCATTGAGATTTCAGTGATGCTCACATGAAAGACAAGAATTGAAGCGCAAAGAGAGCATCATGAAACACGTGACAAACACATCTAAGTCTAACATATTTCCTATGCATATGCATTTTATAAGCAAACAAATTGTCATAGCAAGCAAAAATTAGCATATGCAAGGAAGAAGAAAGAGACGATAGCAATCTCAACATGACGAGAGGTAATTTAGTAAGATAAAAATTTCTACAACCATATTTTCCTCTCTTATAATAATTACATGTAGGATCATAGGAAAATTCAACAAAATAGCTATCACATAACATATTCTCAACATGATCCACATGCATGCAAAATTGACACTCTTCCAAAGTAGTGGGATTATCATTAACTAAAGTCATGACCTCTCCAAACCCACTTTTATAAAAAAATTCATAAGATTGAACATTCTCCAAATATGTGGGATCTAAAGTCGACACTCTTCCAAACCCACTTTCAGTATTATTGCAAACATTATTATCAATCTCATATTCATCATGGGGCTTGAATAAAGTTTCAAGATCATAAGAAGAATCACCCCAATCATGATCATTGCAACAAGTAGTAGACATAGCAAAACTAGCATCCCCAAGCTTAGGGTTTTGCATATTATTAGCACAATTGACATCAAGAGAATTTATAGTAAAATCATTGCGATCATGCTTTTTATTCAAGGAGCTATCGTGAATCTCTTCATAAATTTCTTCATCACAATTTTCAGATTCACGAATTTCAAGCAAAACTTCATAAAGATAATCTAGTGCACAAAACTAACTAGCAATTGGTTCATCGTAATTGGATCTCTTAAAAAGATTAGCAAGTGGATGAGGATCCATAAACTTTTAGCAAGCGAAGATGCAAGCAAAAAGAAGGCACATGGTAACACAAGATCGAACGGAAGGAGGGCGAAGAAAAGGCAAACGCAAAGGTGAAGTGAGGGAGAGGAAAACGAGAGGCAAATGGCAAATAATGTAATGCGAGGGATAAGATTTTGTGATGGGTACTTGGTATGTCTTGACTTGTGCGTAGGCTCCCCGGCAACGGCGCCAGAAATCCTTCTTGCTACCTCTTGAGCACAGCGTTAGTTTTCCCTTGAAGAGGAAAGGGTGATGCAGCAAACTAGCGTAAGTATTTCCCTCAGTTTTTGAGAACCAAGGTATCAATCCAGTAGGAGGCTACACGCAAGTCCCACGCACCTACACAAACAAATAAGAACCTTGCAACCAACGCGATAAAGGGGTTGTCAAGCCCTTCACGGCCACTTGCAAAAGTGAGATCTGATAGAGATGATAAGATAATATTTTTGGTATTTTTATGATAAAGACTAAATGTAAAGAAAGCAAAATAAACGGCGACAGAAATAACTAGTTGACGGGAGATTAATATGATGGAAAATAGACCCGGGGGCCATAGGTTTCACTAGTGACTTCTCTCAAGATAGCATAAGTATTACGAAGGTGAACAAATTACTGTCGAGCAATTGATAGAATTGAGCATAGTTGTGAGAATATCTAGGTATGATCATGTATATAGGCATCACGTCCGCGACCAGTAAACCGACTCCTGCCTGCATCTACTACTATTACTCCACACATCGACCGCTATCCAGCATGCATCTAGAGTATTAAGTTCATAAGAACAGAGTAACGCATTAGGTAAGATGACATGATGTAGAGGGATAAACTCAAGCAATATGATATAAACCCCATCTTTTTATCCTCGATTGCAACAATACACTACGTGTCGTTTCCCCTACTGTCACTGGGATCGAGCACCGCAAGATTGAACCCATAGCTAAGCACTTCTCCCATTTCAAGAAAGATCAATCTAGTAGGCCAAACCAAACTGATAATTCGAAGAGACTTGCAAAGATAACCAATCATACATAAAAGAATTCAGAGGAGATTCAAATATTGTTCATAGATAATCTTGATCATAAACCCACAATTTATCGGATCTCAACAAACACACCGCAAAATAAGATTACATCGAATAGATCTCCAAGAAGATTGAGGAGAACTTTGTATTGAGATCCAATGAGAGAGAAGAAGCCATCTAGCTAATAACTATGGACCCGAAGGTCTGAGTTAAACTACTCACACATCATCGAAGAGGCTATGGTGTTGATATAGAAGCCCTCCGTGATCAATACCCCCTCCGGCGGAGCGCCGGAAAAGGCCCCAAGATGGAATCTCACGGGTACAGAAGGTTGCAACGGTGGAAATAGGGTTTCGTGGTGCTCCTGGATGTTTTCGGGGTCCGTAGGTATATATAGGAGGAAGAAGTAGGTCGGTGGAGCTACGAGGGGCCCACCAGGGTGGACGGCATGCCCAGGGGGGCTAGGCGCGCCCCCTGCCTCGTGGCCTCCTCGTTGATGCCTTGACCTCCACTCCAAGTTCTCTGGATCACGTTTGTTTCGAAAATCACGTTCCCGAAGGTTTCATTCCATTTGGACTCCGTTTGATATTCTTATTTTGCGAAGCACTAAAATAGGCAAAAAACAACAATCTGGGATGGGCCTCTGGTTAATAGGTTAGTCCCAAAAATAATATAAAAGTGTATGATAAAGCCCATTAAACATCTAAAACAGATAATATAATAGCATGGAACAATAAAAAATTATAGATACGTTGGAGACGTATCAATTATATCTATATTCACCTGAGGTAGTCGTTTTGTATCTTTCCTCACGCAGCTGCACAGAAGGGAGAAGCGCAGGCGCCGTTGGGGTTGTGGATATCTGCATTGGGCAGTGTTGGCATGGGGAGCAGAGGGGCAGGTGTGGCAGCGGGGATGGACCCCGAGGCGGCCATGGAGCTGGCGTGCTCCTCGACGTGCCCCAGCACACCGTACTCAGGGTCGACACCCAGGTACGTCACCGTCGCGCCTCGCACTGGCCACCACGCCACTTTTGGTTACGCCCTGTCTATCTTGCCATGCTTTGCTTCGATTTGATTGATTTGAGAGATTGACTGCTGCTTCAGGTGTTCTCGGTCGGCCCCAGGTTCAGAGGGATCAAGATGGTGCCCCCAGGCCCGCGTTTCCTCCACTACTGCTCCCCCAGCTGGTAGAAAACATTTTTTACCAATAATACGGGCAACCCTTTTAGTGATTTCAGATGCATAAGTGCTTCTAGCATCTCTGAAATTTTTAGCCGCTGTACATCATCTGCTAGACAAGTATCAGTGATTTCGGCAAGAATACACTAGAGTCTAGATATGAAGCAAAACCGCTATATGCCTGTATTTACAAGTTGATCTGAGAGTAGATCCAAACTTGCTTTGTGGAGTAGTTCTAGATTAGCAACATCATGCTGCCTTGCGTTTTTTCCTCTTCTGTTTGACCCCTTAACTTGTTTCTGAGACATCTTGAAAAAATTGTTGTCTACTGTTTAGGTTTGTGAAAGTTCACTGCATAATTTGTTCATTTCACTCACATTTTCCACATGTTCTAATGATTAACGTTGTTCGGTTATGGATGATGCCATTCTGTGATGCAATATGATATGCCACTGATTGCTTCTCCACTGTCTGCAATCCTTTTAGGCACGGGAATGAGTTTGTGCCTACTGTTGGATTCTTCCTTACTACCCACCCGTCTCAGGTACTTGCCCCTATTCCAAATCAAGTTCATCACCTTTGAAGTACTCTGGTTTATATGTCCCCTTTTATTGTGTACTATAGTTTGAGTTTTCTCCAGAACTGATGCTATAACTTCTTAAACAACATTTACATGTATATCCGAGTCTGAATCAGATAACAAATAGTGCTCATGTGTATTTATGTATCAAGATTCACATTTCCTGTCTATAGAGTGGTGGGTGAAAAATAGTTAGGAAAACAATGCACCTGGAAGATGTACTATACTTGGAAAGAGAAGAGCCAAACAAAGATTTTCATACTGTGTTGGAAATTTCGAGCGGTCTTAGCTGTCAGAATTTTGATAATTACACACAATTGCTTGTTTACATGTACTCATCTCCTGCCTGATATTTCCAGGTGGTTGTTCAAAGATGGCATGCTCAAGAGGATAGACTACTGACACTATTAGAAGAGGAGGTGACATGTTTGATTATATTTTAATCTTTAATATGTTGCCGCCTACTTTATTGCTTTATCTTCCCATAACCTTGTAGCATATAGTTCTCTTATATTCTTGTGTTTAAGTAAAATACTTCAAGTTATAAGCCCGACAAGAAATTAAATATAAGATGTGCTTTTGAATTGCTGACGACCAAAGTTCGCAAATAGACTATATTCTTCTGATCTTTCAGCTTATTGTAGTAATATTATTCCTTTTTCTTTTCTCCAGGCAGAAAAGACATACTGATTTGAAGACCACCTCAATTGTTTGGGATCTGGATTGTCTATACATATTTTGTTGGTAGCTGGCAGATCTGGCCCATCATAATTTTGTCCTGCTACCATGCAGTTCTATGTACCATGCAATTTTTTCCTCCATCCTGGTCTCAAGGTAGGTACTGCTCCTTAGTAACCAGTCCCTCCATTTTTTAGAAGGTCACTCCCTCCATTTTGTCTTGCTCCTTCTCTTGAACAAATGTTAATGTACTAGAATGTTGTCCAAATTAAATGGTGCGTGTACAAATGTTTTTTTGACAATTGTCGCAATCTGTACTTACCATATCTTGCAGTGTCACAAGCTATGCCCCATCCATGTGTGTTATGTCAGAATTTAAAATCGTTAGCACTGATTTTCAGAGAGTGTGCTTAAAAGACTGCTTAATTTCTTCTCATGTAGGTGTGATTATGATTTGCTTTCTACAGATTTTCTAAGTATCCGATTGGTTAAGTGCTTTGAATATGTACACCTAAGGTATCCATTCACCCTTTTGTATTATCTAAATCAGTGTGAATGTTTTAGTACCTTTATCCTGAATCGCGTTGTGATTCATGGTCTTTATTTCAAGTGATAAGAGCTGTGATTGACTCACTAGGGTGACCATATCTTGGTGAGAAGCACCGTAGTAGCCTTTTTGTAAGTGGACAAGAGACATCCTTGTTCGTGGCTTTATACATTTTTAGATAAATGGATTCACTTATGCAAGTAACTATGGTATCTAAATAATTACAGCAAGGTTGTGTTTACATTTGTACCAGCAAGTGAATCCAATATCAACTACATTGTGCAATAATACAATAGGTAGATAGCTCATGTGATTCAGACAGTTATGAAACTCAAATGACAAATGTAGGATGAAGGGAGCAAACATCAATGACCGCATACAGATCAATGACGATGAAGGTGTTAATTCCCACCTCTATTTGGTATGACTGCTTATGGATCGGAATCTATTGGATTAGTATATAGCACACATTGCCATTCCTTGCTTAATAGACATGCACCACTCTGTTTGTCATGGCTACTCTGCACTAAATGCATGATGTTTCACTTTAGCCTGAGTCTTCTGTTCGGTAATTGTTGTTTCTCCTTTAAACAAAACTGACAGTTTGTATGATTGATTACTCAGAAAGCCACATTCGCAAGGAAATCTAAACAGCCGGCTGGGTATTGACAAGAAGTACCAATTTAAGAGTACCGTGAGAGAGCTCGGAGGGAAGAACACAGTTGGTGGCCATATTTGGCGCCTTCTGGTGCAAACAGTGGAAGTCTTTTAGTGAGCATATATTCATGCGAACTTCTATGCTACTGAATCTTTGATTGCCTGATCCCCTTCATCCTGGCTTGACATAAATAACACATTCGAGGACAATTTACGATGCCTTCTCGTGCAAATAGTGGAAATCTTTTAGTAAATATATATTTATGTGAAACTGAAATTCAGACAACCTTAGATGAACATTATTTCCTGTCAGTGGATTGATAGTTGTACTGAATCTTGCCCAATGTACATGCCCATCCTGAAACATGTTATCAATGAATGTATAAGTATATATACAATGCTTGTTATAGTTGCTATCGATTGTCTTCTTAATTATTCTTTACTGATGATTTTGATTTCGGTGTACTTAAAATATATATATTAGGTATTATCAGGTGAGCATACGTGTATATATTCTATACGAGTATTACTGGGCTGGATACAATTGGATCAGGTGGGGAGCGGCAAGCTGCACTTACTATCCTTTCTACTAATGCATCATAGCATCTGATCTTTACCCGCTTGGCCACGTCGTTGGGACCGTCACCCTCTCGCCAAGGCGCGATTCCGATCTAGTATATATGCATCAACCTGGACCCCGGACCAGGCTAGACTAGCCGACTCCAAACACCAATCCTAAACCTATTTTATCTAGGACACGGCCTAACACAACTCTATTGGAAACCGACTAGTACACAGACTAGCGCTTAACCTTGTACATAGACAGGAACTTAACGTTGCCTAAACTAATCACCGGCGACCCTGACCACACTACTAATCCTAACCACAACTTGGACATGTTTGGATTATTCCAACACTCCACTCCTTGCCCGCACAGTTATGCAGATAGTTTGATGGCTTCTTCACAAACTATATATGAGCATGTTTCATCTCTATTGTCACGCTTAAATGATTAAGAACTAAAGAACAGCATTACATAAACGTCCGATAATGTATGGTGCAACTACCATTGTCATAAAAAGCACATGTGTACAACTTCCTGATAGAAGGTCTGCTAGGTCAATTGAAGCCCACATCGTAGTTGTAAGGTGATCACATTATGAGATAGCCTACAGTCAAGTCGCATCATTGAATTAGTCATGTGAATGTCATGGACGAAGAGGACGTACATCACAGAGTTCAATACACTTTCCTCTTCACTTTTATTTTTGCGGGGGACACTTTCCTCTTCACTTAATAATAGTATGGCTATAAGGATAGTTTCAGTAAATCTCGGCAAAAATTAGTTATTAAAAGAGTATTTTTCTTTTTTTATTTAGTCAACCACAAAAGATTTATATTCACTCATCAAAATTACAAATGGATAATCTGACCCCGATCTTACTAGAACCTAGAGTGTGAGCCTGAATGCTATTCATTTAGAATGGGTGCTATATTAGTCAGGGAATTGCCTCGCAGACACAGTACTTTGGTGTCAACGGGAAGTGTCTAATACCGGTATCGCGAGTACGCAGATGAAAATCATAAAAGGCATTAATTTTGTGCTAAATTATGCAATTACCCGTTCTAATTGCCAGACTAGACTGTTGTCGTTCTCGGCAGCCGCAGAATGTGTTTGTTGTGGCTTGAAGAAGAACGGAGGCAAACCTAATCATACCACGCCATCAGCGAAAGGGATGTGATGGTGAATGTGATTATGCCGGGCTGGTGGTCGGCTGATTGGACACGAGTTTTAGAACAACAGAGGGCTGTGGTTTGATCCTGTGAACTAACCTGGTCCAAAATATCCATTGTAGTGAAATTATTTTGAACTTGTAGAGGCAAAACCCAAAGTATTCTTGTATCAAGTCTTTCTCGAAGGTGCCGTTAGTAGGAGAGGTATTTCAGAGAGTTTAGCAAAGATACTGCGTTCTATGATGTATCAGGTCTAAATTCTTGTTTACTACCTTCACTTGTACTCGTATATGTGATTTGTCAAGAATAAATCATGGTGCACAAAGTTCACACTCATATTAGTTACCCTATTTACAGTTTGCCACTTACAAAATGCATTTTTTGTTTTGAATTGTCAAAACCGATACTTCAATGTCGTATCATCTACTCTCTCTGTACGTCTAGATACATCAATTTCTGCGACAAGTAATTCCGGATGAAGGGAGTATTATATTCTTTCTTGTGAGAAATTCATGCGTAAGTCACGTTCGGAGTTAAGTTAATCGTATCTTCTACTGAAATTGCACTGCACCGGAACAATACTACAACTTGATTTGTTAGTGCTTGATGTCCAAGGTAAGAGGGGCACACACCGTCCAATAGTGCTAGTCGTTAGATTCAGATTGTATTTTTATTAAACAAATATCTATGCTTTGCGCCTTTCGCCATGGCGAGTGACCACAGGCTTGGGAACTTCATCAATAACGCAACCACTACACCTCAAGCTGGGATTACAATGATGTCCCTTCATCCGCTCGAGCGCTTCTCGTGTGTACTTCATTATTTATGTGTGCCCTTCCACATGCGCTTCGCACACCATTAGTGGTTGGTTATCCCCTTAATCCTTCATTAGAGGGCTAGGATGGACTTCTCCATTTTTTACCACCAAAAACGGAAACTAGGTAGGCATAGTGGCAAATCCTGATGCTTCCTAATCCAATGATACCAATGGGTTTTACTGGCATTACAAAAATAGTTTCAATTCTAAATAAGTGCAGAAGTTCTGTATATTACGTGTGTGGCATGCTGATGTGAACCTAGCACGACTGATATATACTCCTAGCTTGGCTAAGGTACACAAGCTGACTTTTTTCTTTGAGAACAGTGAGCATGATCTCTCTTCTATTGAATAAATAAGATCACTATTACATTAATGTTCGATACCATATGGTGCAACAACCATGACATGGATGCTTCATGCAGTTTGGCATTGTGACAGTGGACACCTGTTCCAAGGATCTGGACGGCTGGAGCATTAATGCCATGGAGATTTGAACACCCCCATGTATACACCATATGTATTTCGTAGAAGCATGTGCACGTAGGACCCATGTTCCGTGAATGGGCAGATATTTTCACTGACATATATTTTCAGAATATATTTCAAACGACAAGCTGTGTACAACATATGTATTTAGAAGAAAGCAAGTTGTGTTGCATTGGGGTGAGAAGTCCATGCCACTGGGCTATTGACCATGGTGCCAGAATATGAGCCTGAATGCTATTCATTTAGAAGGGGTGCTATATTAGTCGGGGTATTGGCTTGCGGACCGTTTGAACTAAACCGGTCCAAAACATCCATTGTAGTGAAATTCTTTTGAACATATAGAGGCAAAACCCAAAGGATTCATGTCAAGTCTTTCAGGAAAGTGCCGTTGGTAGGAGAGGTATTTCAGAGAGTTTAGCAAAGATACCGTGATCTATGATGTATCAGTTGCTGGGTCTAATTTTTTGTTTACTACCTTCATTTCTATATGTGATTTGTCAATAGTAAATCACGGTGCACAAAGTTCACACTCATATTAGTTACACTATTTACAGTTTGCCACCTCCAAAGTGTTTTTTGTTTTTGTTTTGAATAGTCAAAACATATGCTTCAGGCGCATGGGTGCTTTGCGGCCAATACGGCGAATCATGCTGCCACCTATTCCTTCATTGAAGCTTCACACTGGAGGTCTGGCAACGCTTCAGAGCTTGGCTGAGACCGCCCTTCCCTGTTCCCTGCACCGATGATCTAGCACAGAGACCTGGTAGCTACTCACTAGAAAAGGTGCCCCAAAGCAGCTCAGGAAGGATTTCGACGCCGCCGTGATACTGGTCCACTGGGACGTGTGGAAGGAACGCAACAATACGATTATCGACGGGGATAATTCTGACCGCTGTCGAGTGATCTACTCCTGTATCACTATTGTACGCCCTTGCTAAACTCATGGCAAGATACACAATAGGTCTGGTATAGAGCATGGCATACTTTATAGAACCTATGGCTGAGGCATAGGGAATGACTTTCATTCTCTCTCTATCTTCTGCCGTGGTCGGGTTTTGAGTCTTACTCAACTTCATACCTTACAACTTACACTACTAGAAAAAGGGCTATAGATGGGATTGACACTAATGGCGCACCAGACAAGCGGTGCGCCATTAGTATATACTAATGGCGCACCACCTTCTGATACGCCATTAGAGTTGAATCTACTAATGGCGCACCTGGCCCAGGGTGCGCCATTAGTATCAATTTTTTTTAACTAGTGCGCCTGTCCAAACATACTAATGGCGCATCCAGACAAAGTGCGCCATTACTAGTTGTAACTAGTAATGGCGCACCTGCCGGAAAGTGCGCCACTAATGTTGTTTTTTCTATTATATTTTTTATTCCCTTTTTTGCAAAACTACTAATGGCGCACTGTTCCACCGTGCGCCATTACTAGTTTAAACTAGTAATGGCGCACTGTGGAACAGTGCGCCATTAGTATGTTTTTTTTTGCAAAAGTACTAATGGCGCACCACCAGAAGGTGCGCCATTAGTAACCTGGATTACTAATGGCGCATTTAGATTTGGTGCGCCATTAGTAAGTGGGCAGCAACAAGATATTTTGGACAGCCTCTCCTACCCACACTCACTTTCTCCCCACTTCATTCTCTCCACCTCCTCCTAGTCTCAGGTGCCTCCTCTTTTTCACCTCATTTCCACCATAGATTCATTCAATTTAAGTGGTTAAATTACCTTGTTTTGATAGGTAAGTAAGGGGGGAAGCTATATTTATGTTGTTCTCCCTACAACAATGTGCACATGCACTTTTTTGGCCTAGCTAGATCTATGTATGTTCGTGGTGTTGCATATGTTTGTGGTGTTGCATATGTGTTTGTGTTTGGAGGTGTACCAGTATTTGAAATGCGATAGTTGCCAATATTTTGCCGGAATGTTGATTCATTTCCGTTTCGGCGAGAATTTTGGCATTAAGCATTCTTTTTGGTCCTATTTTTAGGGAAAGTCATGCCAAATTTTTTCTTGGTTCTAAAATATCGTTTTGCTCTACCCCGCAGGCGACCATGGTCCGCATGATGACCGAAGGCATCGTGAATAGGTTTTTGAGGTCCGCGAAGGCCGAGATGCTTCAAAAGAACGAGACGGAGATAAGATGTCCGTGTCGAAGATGCAAGCTGAAGAGCCTTATTGCGGACCCGAAATCCGGGCAGGTGCGGGACCACCTGCTCTTGCGTGGTTTCATGGATGGCTATCGGTGGCAATATGATGAAGATGACTATGAAGTCGTCCATGGGGGCCGGGCAAGAAATGAGGAAGGGCAGCAAGACAACCACCGCGGCTCGGGCGGGCGAGAAGACGAAGAATCCCCAGGAGATGATCACGATGGTGATGCTGTACACAGTCATCATGTAGAAGATGCAGGACATGATGATGAGGAAGATGCCGAAGCAGACGACGGGCATGATCATGAAGATGATGATGCCGGCGGAGCAGACGACGCTGGACCATCGATGGGCTGGGTGCAGGACCCTCATATTCAAGAGCTGCTTCTCAAGCAGACGGATAACCCAAGAGCTGCCGCCCGAGAGAAAGCCAAGATGGATCAACTTGAGTTAGACGCGGTTACTCCATTGTATGAAGGTTGCAGGCCCGAGGATACCCGCCTGAAAGTAACGCTCATGGCTCTGGAGATGAAGGTAAAACACAAAATGACCGACGCATGCTTCGACGAGAACATGTCATTCTGGCACGAACGTCTTCCCAAGGGGAACAAGTGCCCGACCAGTTTGGAGGAGGCGAAGAAAATCGTGTGTCCTCTGGATTTACCGCATGTGAAATACCATGTGTGCATGAACAATTGCATCATTTATCGAGACGAGCACGCGGAGTCTACCATATGTCCGGTGTGCGGCGTCACTCGATACAAGAAGAGGAAGAAAGCTCCTCGAAAAGTGGTGTGGTACTTTCCGATCACTCCTCGTCTGCAGCGGTATTTCGCGGACCCTAAGGTAGCAAAGCTCCTGCGTTGGCACGCGGATAGGGAGGAGAAGAAGCGAGAAGATGACGCAAATGATCCGGAGATAGATAAAAAAGACAAGATGCTGAGTCACCCTAAGGATGCGAGCCAGTGGCAAGCGTTGAACTTCGAAGACCTAGAATTTGGGAACGATCCAAGGAACATCGTGCTGGGCGCGAGCACCGATGGAGTCAACCCGTTTGGCAGCCAGAGAAGCACACATAGCACCTGGCCTGTGTTTGTGTGGATGTACAACCTTCCCCCCTGGTTGTGCATGAAGAGGAAGTACATTCACATGAGTATGCTAATTGAAGGACCGAAACAACCAGGGAACGACATCAATCTGTATCTGGGGCTGCTGAAAGAGGAGCTTGACACGCTGTGGAAAACGCCAGCCAATACGTGGGACGCCGCAGAGAAAGAATATTTCCCTATGAGAGCCGCGCTGCTCACGACGGTGCACGACTATCTCGGTTACGGATATGTCGCGGGGCAGGTGGTCCAATGATTTTCTGGATGCGTCAGGTGCATGGATGACACAACGTATCGCCAGCTAGATAGAGATCCCGGGTCTTCGAAAACCGTGTTCATGGGACATCGAAGGTGGCTTCGCGACGATGACCCGTGGAGAAAATGCAAGGATCTATTCGATGGTGAAACCGAACCCCGAGGACGCCCGCGTACGAGGAGCGGCGAGGAAATAGACGAGCTGTTGAAAAATTGGAAAGACTGCCCATTGCCGGGAAAGAAGCAAAAGGCGCCAGAGCCGGGAAAGAAGCGAAAGGCGCCAGAGCCGCTGCTGAAGGTATGGAAAACGAGGTCTGTTTTCTAGGACTTGCCGTACTGGAAGATCCACCGTGTGCCTCACAGCCTTGATGTCATGCATATCATGAAGAACGTGTGCGAGAGTCTGCTTGGTACCCTGCTCAACATGCCAGAGAGGACCAAAGATGGGCCGAAAGCAAGGACAGACTTGAAATCAATGGGCATCAGGCAGGAGCTTCACGCTATATATGATGATGATGATGATGATGAGGCGAAGCAGGACACGGAAAGTCGTCGCAAAGGCAAAAAGGCCAAGAAGACCGGAAATGACTACCCTCCCGCGTGCTTCACTCTAAGTCAGGAGGAGATCGAGCAGTTTTTCACCTGCCTCGTAGGAGTCAAACTTCCTTACGGTTACGCGGGGAAGATAAGCAGATACCTAGACCTAGCGAAGCTGAAGTTCAGCGGGATGAAGTCTCACGACTGTCACGTGCTGATGACGCAGATACTTCCAGTTGCAATCCGTGGGATCATGGACGCGCACGTCCGTGAAACGCTATTTGGCCTATGCAACTTTTTCGACGTCATCTCTCGGAAGTCTGTTGGCGTGCGGCAACTCAGAAGGCTACAGGAAGAGATCATGGTGATACTATGCGAGCTTGAGATGTACTTCCCGCCCGCATTCTTCGACGTTATGGTGCATCTGCTGGTCCATATCGTGGACGATATCATCCAACTCGGGCCGACGTTCCTGCACAGCATGATGCCGTTCGAAAGGATGAATGGTGTCATCAAAGGATACGTTCGCAACATGTCACGTCCAGAGGGAAGCATAGCCAGGGGCTTTCTGACCGAAGAGTGCATCTCCTACTGCACGAATTATCTAGGCATCGAGAACCCCGTTGGTCTGCCCGTCAACAGGCACCTCGGCAGGCTCGCTGGATGGGGTCACCGTGAGGGTCGCCGCGAAATGCATGTCGACTTCGAGGGTCGACTCGCCGACTTTGAAAGAGCAAACCTAGTCGCGCTACAACACATAGACGTGGTCGATCCTTGGGTGGTAGAGCACAAAACCTTTATTAAGAAGACGTACAATGACCGAGGCCAACAGAGGACGAACGGAGATATACTCAAAGAGCACAACTCATGTTTCACGCGTTGGTTCAAGCAGAAGCTTCTGTCGTACCCTTTACATGAGGATTCTTCCGCGGAAGAACAACTCATATTCGCCTTGTCACAGGGCACCGAGCACAACCTGATGACCTATGAGGCGTACGATATCAATGGCTACACATTCTACACCGAGGCCAAGGACATGAAGAGCGATGGTTATCAGAACTCCGGGGTAACGATGGAATCCTACACCGGTAACGACAAGGACAGATACTACGGAAGGATCGAGGAGATCTGGGAGCTGAGCTACGCTGGAGAGAAGGTCCCGATGTTCCGTGTCAGATGGGCCAAGAGCGTCCTAAAAGAAGACCGGTATTTCACCACCATGGTTATACCCGAAGCCAAATCCAAGACCGCAGGCGCAAACGTCACCGCGAAAAATGAGCCATGGGTACTGGCTTCCCAAGTGGACCAATGCTTCTTCATTACCGACCCGTCAAAGCCCAGTCGTGTTGTCGTGAGGAGAGGCAAAAGGAAGATCATCAGAATGGATGGAGTAGCCAATGAGCAAGACTTCGACAAGTACGGCGACCCGAGAATCGAACATGACGACGATGATGAAGTAGCAGCATACACCACAAGAAGAAGCAGGACCACCCTACCTAAAGGACGTCCGTTCCACAGAAGAACTCCATTTGCGAAAAAGAAGGGCAAGAAGATTGTGAACAGATAGCTAGCTAAGATCGATTGTATTTAAATCGTAGCCTTCATTTCTCGATTGTATTTCATGGGCACTTTTTAAACTATCATGAATATTTTTAAATTTCAAGGACACTCGATCTCGATCCCCCTCCATCTCGATCGCTATCCCACCTCGCGAGATCCGGTCCCCCTCGCCGCCGAGCACCCCCCGGTCCACCGGCCCCCCGCACCCCGCGCACCCCCGCTCCACCGGCATTACTGTTTGATGATATTTTTTAAAAAAAATTTACTGTCTTATAAAAAAATTACTGTTATGATTTAAACAAGTTTGAACATATTTAAACACAAATAAATATCAAAGAGCATTTTAAATGCATAAAAAAAATTGTGGAGCCTGGGAATCGAACCCAGGACCTCCTGGTGTGAGAACTGGCTGCTGACCAGTCGAGCTAGTAGATGAACTTGGTGTGGATCAGGTCAGGTGGAAGATAACCTGTTGGCTCGAGCAGAAATCAAAAAAAAATACTAATGGCGCACCAGGGTGAGGTGCGCCATTAGTATGGATGTACTAATGGCGCACCGAGGGGCGGTGCGCCATTAGTATTGTGCCCTCGCCCTCGATCCCCTTCCCCTCTCCTATCCCCGGCCCAAACCTATCCCCTCTCTCTCCCTCGCCCTCGCCCTCGATCCCCTTCCCCTCTCCTATCCCGACGCCGCTGCCCCGCCGCCTCGACGCCGCCCCGTCGTCCTCGTCTCCGCCCCGAAGCCCCGACGCCGCGACGCCGCCCTCTCCTCTCCCGACGCCGCTGCCCCGACCTCCTCCTCGCCCCTCGACGTC
>NC_057814.1:40768604-40781025 GCF_018294505.1 Triticum aestivum | reverse complement strand
ATTTTTATTCTTCATATTTCGTTAATGAGTTTAGCTCTTGAGCTGAAGTTATTGAGTTTTCGTTGCTGTGGTTTAGAGATGATTCAAATTCTGGAAATTATTGGCATTGAAGTACCATTGATTGCCTCACCACTAGCAGAATTATGTATTCAGTCTATCCTATGTCAGTCCATATAGGTCTAGCTATACAAATTCTTCACTTTTATTGTTTTGGAATTAGCTTCTATGGAGTTCTCTTTGTTTCCCAACAGGGTTCGTGGTGCCATGACATTCTCATGTGTATGTTCCTAATACAACAATCTGTCTCTGAACTTCGCTTTTGGACTCCTGAGTACATTTTGTTTGGGAACTGCATACTATGTTTGATTTAAATGGAGCTCCCATGCGTAGAACACCTCTTGGAGTATCAACTTAGCTCTAGAATCAACCATATTTTTTCTGACACGTACAGCAGGGATACTCCCTGCTCCCAACATAAATTTTGTTCATGTAAGTAAAACCAGCATACTGCAAAACTCCACAGTTGCCGCAAGGTTAACAAGTGTAGGTTTGAAACAGAGGGAAGGGTGGAAAATTAGATTAGGTAAAACCTTGTGGCACTATACCTTGATCATTCTATAGCACTGGTGCAGCATCTGGCCCAAGTATTTTGAGGAGTCTATCTGTACTTTTATTAATCATTAATGTGTTGGTACATATATATTGAGAAATGAAACTTCTGTCACGGATGTTTTAGTTTTCTGCTTGTTGGAAACACGACTGCTTCTTGCAAAACCTGTTTGACAGTTCGGATGAAATTAGCCAATCTTTCAGTAGCCAATCTTGGTAAAATGTGTTTAACTTGTAGCTGAAGTGAGTAGCCAATACTGTAGTGAGTAGCTTAACTTGTTTAAGTACTGCCAGTTAGTAGTACTGCTAGTGAGTAGATGAACTCCATTTAACTAGCTTAATTGAGTTTCAGTTGTGCAGTGAAGTTCTTCTATTTTGTATGATGCGGTTCACGCTTAAACTAGCCATTTATGCTCATGTTGCTTGTAGTGTTTTGTCCAAAATGTTGAATGATACTGCTTGGAGATGCATATATTGTTTCACCTCTTCACATGCCAATGTATTTTCCATGTTGTCGATTAACTTCCGTTCCGGCAAATTCGGGTACTCCATATGTCCTATTTTCAGCAAAGGTCATGCTGAAATTTTCCGTGAATTTTAGCATGACTTTGCTAAAAATAGGACATATGGGGTACTTGTGACTAATGCATGGGCCGGGGTATCTTAGTAGTTAATTAAGTAGGATCAAGTGCCCCGGCATACTTGTGACCAATGCATGGCTTTTAGGGTGCCTCGGTGTCGATAAAAACAGAAATGATGAAAGCTTAGGCTTTTAGGGTGCCTCGGCGTCGAAAAACCCTCAATGATAAAAGCTTAGCTTTTAGGATGCCTCGGTGTCGACAAACCCTAAATGATGAGACCATGATCTTGTTCCTTGACAATAACCAACTTTTTGACCAAACTTTGTTCCTATTTAGAGAGAAACATGGCCAACAACGATGAGGCCGGGGGTTCTGGCGTCAAGGCATTCTGGAAGCTGTCCCAGGAGATGGAGGAACAACCTCACTTGTATGAGGACGCCGCCTTCCCCACCGATCCTGAGACCACTGATGGTACCGCCGAGGATGACCCCACTGATGCCACCACTGATGGTGCCGCCGAGGATGCCACCACTGATGATGGCGGCGCACGCACAGATGGCAGCCAACCGAAGAGGCAACAGAAGGACCGGCGCCCGACCGTGCTCCGCACCCTCAAGGAGGAAGTTACTGAAGTGGACTCCGACGGGAATCCAACGGCGCCCGAACGAATAGTCAAGGGGTACTCGCTTCAGCTCGGGTGCATTCTCCGGAGCACCGTCTCGATCAACACCGAGAACCTGAGGCATCCTGACCGAGGGAATTTGCGCAACCTCCTCTTCACGAAGCTGCACGAACGATACAAGTTCCCCGTTGAATTTGAAATCACAAGCCTCAAAGGGAATAAAGTGAACAATGCTGCCCTCACAAAGATGAGCAAGGCCCTGTCTACTTGGAAAAGCAATGTGAAGAGAATGATCGAGAAAGGTGAGAGTTATGAGAAGATCAAGGAGAAAAATCCTTCGATCACCGAAGATGACTACAACGACTTCAAGATCAATTGCTCGAGCACCGCAAACTCTGAATCAAGTAAGTGGGGGAAAGAAATGCGGGAGCTGAACTTAGGGGAACACACACTCGGTCCCGGCGGTTACAGAGTGGCGGAGCCTATATGGGACAAGGAGGAGGCGGACCGTGCCGAGCAAGGCCTACCGCCCCTCTTCGATAAATACGGTGACAAGCAGACCAGGAACTTTGTCAGGGCCCGGTACAAGAAGGACCCGAAAACAAAGGAGCTTACCACGGATCCGAAGACCAGGGCGCTTGAGCTTGTTCTGGTAAGGAATACACCCCCGCGTAATTAGCTCCATATGGTTGCATTCTAATTAATGAAGCCAAATTTCTAAATGGTTCACATTCCTTCCGCAGGCGACTGAAAGCAGTAGCGCGGGGTCGACTAAGAGCAACCCTTGGGACACCACTCTAAATAGGGCGTTGAATGTAATGAAGAACAAGGATAAGCTCAGTAAGCCGACGTCAGCTGGTCGTGTGGCCGGCAAAGGCTTGTCGACAAAATGGTCGTCATACTATAACACTGCTGGGCAAAAGGAGAAAAAGACCAGCTCGGAAAGCCAGGCGCGCGAGGTTCAAGAACTCAGGGCACAGGTGGCGCGGATTCCGGAGATTGTCCAAGAGCAAGTGCAACAACAACTCGGAGCGACGATCACCGCCATTGTGCCTACCTTGATCCAGGGGATTAGTGCGTGGATTGCGGGCGGCCAACAGGGGCCGCCCCCGATTCCTAGCTTCACGGCCAGCAACTCGCAGAACGCGATGGCGGGGCCATTGGTGTCTCCGGCGGAGGCGGCATTGGTGTCTCCGACGCCGGCACGGGAGCTTAATGCACCCGGGTGTACGCCGGCCGGCACCTCTGCAGCAAGCGGCCCCTCCGTCAACTGCACGCCCGCCGTTGGCGGTGCCTCGACATTAGCCGAGCTCGACGCCATCATCACGGTAACTAATTAAGCCTCTCTCGGCCGAGGACTTCATCTCCTTGCCTTTGACTGGGCATCCCTAACGCCCTACATGTTTTCGCAGGGCGCCGCCGACGTTCCGTGCACTCTCCTGCACTTCGTGAATAACGAGTTGGTCGATGTCGCCAAGGGAAAAATCGTTCAACCGGGCAACCCCTTGTTCCACGGTACCCAGATGCCACCCAACTTGTTTAGGGTTCAACTGGTTCGGGTGCTGCCAGGCTGCGACGAGTTATTACCTCCGATTCGACCCATCGGGGCCGACGATGATGACGTGATGACCCTCAGCGCCTGCCTGAGCTGGCCCCTGCTTTGGCCGAAGAGCCAGATTCGTTTGGGGGCGGGGGACACCACCCCAAAGACAACACCGCCAGTCGTGCGGGCGCCAAGTCGGCCCCATGGCAAGACCGCCGCAACGGTGCCGGACATCCCTATGCCACTGGATCCAAACATGCATATGGCACAGGATCAGAACGACGACGATGACGATACATTTGCCAACGTCGATCAGTACTTTGCCGATCATGGGGACGGTGGCGACTTCATGGGGCCTCCTTCTCAAGAACCCAACCCAACAAAAGACGTGTGCGATCTAGCTGGTACCGCGGAGAAGCCAAGTTGCAACAGGCGTCGTCTGCAGTTCAGCTCTCAGGAGACGCCGCCAGCTGCCGAATTCACCGAGCCTCAGATAGGCGAGGTGCGAAATATGATCAGCCCCAACACACTCAAGAAGGCGGTCTATGAGCAGAACTCGGTCCCATTACAGGAGAAGAAGAAGGCACGCAAAAGAAAGACTAACAAGGGTGCGGACCAGCCGGCACCGAGTACGATCCGTGCTCAGGACGGGCCACCTTCAACTGCGGATATCTCGAGGAGGGTGCATGTGGCGGGTAGGCCGATGATACCGAGAAATATGCTTGATGCTGCAACTGGTGCTATGCGGAGTCTGCATGACAGTGTTCTTTCTTTGGAGAAGCGGCGTCTCGGAGAGAAGGATGTGGCATACCCGGTTTTCGCGGCCAAGGTGCCAGAGGGCAAGGGCTTTGTGGATAACTCCATCGGGGGTACGATCGTCCTGCGGTTTGATGACATCCACGCTATGTTGAACCTTCATCCGCTGCACTACACCTTCGTTCGGCTATTTTCGCTGAGTATGGAGATGCGGATCATTCGCGACAAGACCCCGGACATCGTGATAGTCGACCCCTTCTACATGCGTGCCAAGATCTTGGGCAGCGCTGGGGACCGGCAAGTCACGAGTTCTTACCTCGAAGGCGTCATTCTAGCAAACCAAGATAAGGATAACTTCCTCGTGCCTTACTTTCCCGAGTAAGTCCTCCCCTCAACCGCCCCGTAACATATGAATTCTTAGATTTCGATCGTTTTTCTTTTATCATTCCGTGTTTTCTGCAGTGACACACATTGCACGCTCATCCTCCTAAGCCCCAAATATTCCATGGCCATGTATTTCGACCCGGACCGTCAGTCGAACGTAGACTACACAAATCTCAAGAAGGTTCTTGATGATGTTCTCCCCGGCTACGTCAAATCTGGAGGCACCTTCACCAGGCCTATTCGTAAGTACGGCAAGCACGTGTTCTCCCACAATATGACGTTCTGCTGCGTCAAGCAGCCGCCTGGCGGTCAGAAGGGTGCCTACTACGCCATCCATCACATGCGGGCGATCGTACGGGACCATCATCAACTTCTGCTACCGAGTAGACTCAAAGATTGGGCCGCGAGCGTGTCGGCAATCCAGGACGCGGACATCAGACAAGAATTCTTTCGCATCCAGTCGGAGTTTGCGGAAATCATCCATCAAGATGTCCTTCGTACCTCGGGGCAGTTCTATCTCAGAAATCAACCGTCCAACAGTGACATCGACACAATCCTACAAATGCAGGCTGACAACGCCCGTTGTTTCATGACTCCCACGATAGACGGCGGCTTCATCCACGCTCCGGTCCCTTGAGTCGAGTCGAAAGCAGTGATGCTGTGTCTAGTTCTGAAACATCGATTGGCTCATGTTGTAATTAAACTTTAATGAACTTGTAGTATGTCTCTTTGGTTTCGAGAGTCGTTCAACTTAGATGTAATCGATGCTATTAATGTCTTGCTTTTCTCTTCCGATCGTTCTGTTGCATACTTATATATTGCTTATGTATTGTCTGTAAATTGGTACTAACGTTTCGTTTGGCTACTGCATAGCGATGCCGTGGTATGTCGTGTACAAGGGTAAGGTTCCCGGAGTCTACGACGACTGGGAGGAGTGTCGGAGACAGGTTCACCGATTCAGCGGTAACAGTTACAAAGGGTACGCCACTAGGGCCGAGGCCGAATCTAGATACGCCCGCTATCTAGCGGGAGAGGGGAGGGAGCGTTGGAGGAACCAGATGAAGACGAGTTTCATCGTGATGACCGCAGCTCTCTTCTATGTGATGGTAGTTTAGATGATCGACATCGACTTGTAATGTGAAGACAAACTCGCGGTCTCGAGACTTGTAATATAATGTTCTATCTTTGTTCGGTCTTTTCAATTCGGAGACTAATATGATGAATTGTATTCGGAGACTAAAATGATGAATTGTATTCAGAGACTAATCTTCTATTGTATTCGATGAATCTGTTGTTGATGTGTGCAGTCTATATTTTGTCCAATTATACATTTTTGTAACCTGTGCAAAAAACAGAAAATTAAAAAATTAAAAAAACCTAATATTCATACTAATGGCGCATCACATCATAGTGCGCCATTAGTATGCCAAAGGATACTAATGGCGCATCACTAAACAATGCGCCATTAGTATGCCGAAGTTACTAATGGCGCATCC
Source organism: Triticum aestivum (assembly GCF_018294505.1). Classification (NCBI taxonomy): domain Eukaryota; kingdom Viridiplantae; phylum Streptophyta; class Magnoliopsida; order Poales; family Poaceae; genus Triticum; species Triticum aestivum. Next base: position 40,775,034 of record NC_057814.1, on the reverse strand, counting down.
TGTTGTTGTGCGCCATTAGTATGCCAAAGCACCTGGGTATACATGGCCCCCTGAGAGGCATACTAATGGCGCACTGTTGTATATACTAATGGCGCATCTGGGGTGCGCCATTAGTATACCAGATACTAATGGCGCACCAGTGGTGCGCCATTAGTAAAATATACTAATGGCGTGGTACTAATGGCGCACCACTAATGTGCCATTAATGGCCAAATTAGGTGCGCCATTAGTAGGCCTTTTCCTAGTAGTGTTAGGCAAGAACTCCTTCTTTGACTGATCCATTTTGAACTCCTTCAAAATCTTATCAAGGTATGTACTCACCGAAAGTCTTATCAAGCGTCTTGATATATCTCTATAGATCTTGATGCCCAATATGTAAGCAGCTTCACCAAGGTCTTTCTTTGAAAAACTCCTTTCAAACACTCCTTTATGCTTTTCAGAAAATTCTACATCATTTCCGATCAATCAATACACTACTAGGGAAAGGCCTAGCAGCAGCGCGGGTTCTAGGTATATTAGTAGCGCGGGGACAAGCGCTACAGCTAACCCTTAGCAGCAGCGCGTGCGCGCCCGCGCTACTACTATACAAGTGTAGCAGCAGCGTGCTTCGTGCAACCTCGCTACTGCTAATAGCTCTAGCGCGCTTTGGGTGGACGCGCTACTGCTAGTGTCACACTGCTGCTAACTTTTCTCCACTCGCCACTCGCTACTGCTAATTTTAGTAGTTTTTGTTTTTTTCTGTATATTTGTTTTGTATTTGAACAGGCTTTATACAAGAATCTTTAGCAGATACAAATGTCATCATGATACACATACAAATGGCTGCGAGGCCACAAATGTAATCATAGCATATACATACAAATAGTCTCATCATCATCATCATCATCCAACACAAAGTGGTATCTCGTCATCATCTGAAAATAGCCATACATGCAAGTCTCGAATACTTGTAACTACAACGTCATCCATCTAAACAATGATATACGCGAGAAGTGCTATCACTATGAGTGATAGTGCAACTATGCAGTACATGAGGCGGCGGTCATGAGTCCTCTCTCGCGCTCGCCTAAACCTCAAGTAACTAGCTTGTGCTTCTTGTCTACTTTTGAAGCCTTTATGGCTGGCGCCCGAGACCCCCTGCACTTGCGCCTGACACTCATGCCACTCGTCATACGCTCCCGGAACCTTCCCTTCGTACACGACATAGCACTTCGCCATCAAGAAATTAGGTACCTGTTAGAGATGCATCTTCATCAAGAGGATGTACAATCATATGCAACAAAATATACGAGAGCAACACGAAAAAGAAAGGGCTAGCAACTAGGTGCAACATACAGTACACAAACTAATTAAGTAGCATGACGCAAGTTCGGCAGGGACCGTGGACATCACAAAGTTTCATCGCTACAGAAAGTATGCAAGTTCAAGCGACACATATCATCATCATCGGCATCGTAAATCACTAGAAGTTCCATCCTTCCATATCATCGAGGATGGACCCTAGCTTCTTGAACGGCGTGAGGTCATGATGTTGCATGCCTATGCGAGTTCGGACGTCAGCTCGCGATATAGGGCCGTGGTGGAACATCCCCTTCTCATCGACGACTTCTTTCATGATGATCATCGCAATGTCCCTTTGGATGCGAAAGAAGTCATCTCTAAGTTTATAATCCGCTTCTCCCAGAGATTCTACCCACTTGTGGATATGATCATCATTTCTGCTTGTCATGCGAAGCTTTTGGTGATCCGTGCTGAACTCAATCATGAGATGGAGGATGTAGAATCCATCCTTCTTGCTTGGTTTTGGGACATGGATGCAGCAGAAGTTAGTTTTATGCGTGAAACCCATCTTCTTGTTCTTTTGTTTCCTGATCTGCATGTGGCCACCTCTAATGCTGCAACCTTGGAGAACATCATCTAGAATATTCATTATGTGGGTGTAGTCCTTTTTCTCGTAGTCTCTGGAAGGGAAATACACGGCGTGGGAGACTCGCGGGTAAAGAACGATAAGGACGGCGCGCCCGTTGCTGCGGGGAAAAGACACCTCAAATTATTCTCCATATGAGCAAGAAGGAATGATTGAAATGTACGAAAGGGTTTTCCGAAACTGACTTACTTTGGATGATAAGGCAGGAGGACAATTTCCTGGTCCTTATTCTGTACCATCAAGTTTTGGAGGTAGTCCCTAGCAGTTTCACGCTCAAAGTCGCCGAGACTCAAGAAAGACTCGTGCATGTAGTACGGATCCGCCACACAGATTTGCGAGACTTCTTCTCTCTTCATGACGGAGCTCATATGTAGCGCAAAAAGGCGGACGATTGTAAAATCGAGCTGCCTTGTCAGATACATCTCAAAGATATGGTCAAACCACAGGAAGAACAACTCCGCGGGCCGTGTGTCGACGTATCACTTTCCCTCAGGCACACGAGCCGCGTATGTCGGATATCCTGGATCCTTCGAGGCTAGTAGGCTTTTCTCAGTCGACAGCACATGGTCGTGCAGTCTCCTGAGATCCCCTGATAGTGCCTCCAGCGGTTTCGGCGGTAGCATCGGCTCGCCCGTGAGATGGAACATGGTCGCACCTTTCACGGGTACACGTTCTTCAGAATCCATGGTTTGGAGGCAGCTATCTTCCCCGATCTCTTCCTCTCCTTTTTCTTGGGCACACCTTCTAGACCCTTCCTTAACCCCTGCCCCAGTGTTCCCGGGCTAAGCACTGTACGACCCCCGGCTAGTTGAGCCTGTGTTGAGGCTGCATCTTCAGGCGTGTCCTGTGAGGATTTCATGAAGAGAGACTTTTTGCAATCCCTGCTATGACCTTCCTGCCCGGGCAGATCATCCATATCCTCATTAGCATGCTGATAGCCCGATTCGTCATATGGTTGAATCATCATATCTATGTCACAGTCATACGTGTTTGTATTGACGAAACCCATAGGGTCGACCTCCGCCTCATCATCCATCCTCTGTTCTACAGGAGCGATTACATCAGCCAGTACTATTGCACCCCCTTCATCACGTCGTCCGCCGCTCTCACCCGGCACTACAGGAGCTGATAATTGCGTAGGCGGGGTGGTTGTCTCCGCACATGCTTGTTGATGTGTGGTTATTGGTGTGCTCTCGGCCGGCTCCAGACGAATAAGATTCTTCAGCCATAGTAGCACCCAACCCTTGCAGCTTCCAATCCGCGGCGGGGTCTCGTCGTCCTCTCCCACATGCTGTACTGGAGGAGGCAAATCCTCGTGCCTCGATTTCACACTGGACAAGCTAACCCTGAAGTGCCCAGCGGGGATCGGCTGGTTGTGGAACGTGGGTTGCAAGGGGTTCATTGTCATCCCCTTTCCCACGTCCACCTTATGGCCTTTGATCAAGTAGAGTATGGTGCACGGGGTTTCTTCAGCCTGCAAACACATATGTCTGTGGCGTAAAACATCCGAAAGGCAACGAAAATTGAATATTCAATATATATATATATATATATATGTTGGTGCGACATGTAATTATCGTGACGGAGTCGAGCTCAGCCAAAGACGAAGGCCCACCTAGCGCGCCAGAGACTGAGGACGGGCTGCTATGAGCGGGAGCGACTCCGAGAGGAGGCCCGGTTGCGTGAGCAAGTGATGGTGCGGTGGTGTTGTTGTTCATGGAGTTGCTCCCGACGAAACTGGGCAACGGGAAATCATGTACCGCCTTGTATGGATTTTCCTTTGTCCAGTTGATGATAGCTGGAATCAAGTTAGTAGCGAAATCATTTCTGCAGGCAGTTACAGCTGCATTGACTGCCTCCTGTAGCAACTCATTTTTCTCCTCGGCTGTTTTTTTCGCGTCATCAGCTGCTTTTTTCTCGACCGCAAGCTTCCCCTTCGCGTCGATGTCCGCCTGACTAAACTTCTTTTTCTGCTTCTTGGCCTCCGGACCCTCGTTGTAAAAGACTTTCCACGTGGCGCCGTCTCCAGCGCTGTGCACACGACCATATTGCGTCCGCTGGCCCAAAGGGAGTCCCTTAAGTTCGTTCAAGGCCCGGTTGAGAGTGGTGTCCCACTTGGGCCTCATCGGAGATGTAGGGCTTTCGGCTGCAAGCTGGTGTTGCTTCTCCTACAGAAGGAGCGTGAACCGTTTAGGAATGTGTTGTCGACTAGATATGGAGCTAAATGTAAGGTGATAAAAGAATAATTACCAGTAGTCTAATCAATTTCCTCGTGATCTGGTCCGTGTAAAAAACCTTCTTTTCCTTGTCCCACTTGTAGTGGGCCCTGATGAAGTCACGCTCCAAGGGGTTGGTGAACTTCGTGAAGGGGTCTGGGATACCCGCGGCTTCACGTTCCGCGTCCTCCTTATCCCATATGGGCCTTTTACCGAGGTAGCCACGGCTTCCGAGGCGATGCTTCCCCGTGTTCCTTTGCTGAAGGCTCTTGAATTTCGCAGCCTTAGCCTTGGCTGCCTTGGTAGCGCAAGTGTCCTTGAACTTTTCGAACTCCTCTTTCTTAAGTGTCAGATTTTCCTCCAGAATCTTGGACAGGGGTTCCTCAGCCTCAATAGCTAGTTTCACCCTCCCTTTCCAGGAGGCCAAATCATTGCTGAGCATGCCCATGGCATGATTGTTAATCTTTTTCATCTTCGGATCATCCCACGGTTGTTCTATGTTATCATTCCGGTCGGGGAACTTGAATCTCTTGTGCAACTTCGTCAGGAGCAACTGCGTCAAATGTTCTTTACTCCTTAAGTCACCGTCATTGATGCTCACGCATTCCCGTAGGATGCATCCTACTTGGTTCCCATAGCACTTGCGAGGTTCTTCCGGCTCTAATGGCTGAAACTTGCCAGGTGCCATCTTTGTGATCACTAGTCGTCCAATCCCTAGTTTGTTAGGTTTTCGTATCCTCTACTTCTTCTGCTTCTTCTTTTCGGTAGCGGCATCCCCGCCGGTATCTTCCCCGCCGGTCTCGGTGCCGCCATCGGTGCCGGCGCCGTCGATGTCGATGTCGGCGTCAGTACCATCATCGAGGCCGACCTGCAAACCATGACTTTGAAATTGCTTAGCAGTCAAATAGTCAAGGTACTCTTGTTCACCCTCATAATCCATCTCGTCTGCATCTTGGTCAGAAGGCCCAGTTTCTTCGTTGTTCGACATGTTTCCTATGATTAAGTCTCCTCATTTAATTCTAAAAGTATGAAAAAAATGAGAAATGACATAAAAAATAAATCTATGTTTGCCGGAATGTCGTTTCCCAGCAACTCCCAGCACTCGATATGCCTACTATCTAGCACAAATCATGCCAAAATTCACGGAAAATTTCGGCATGACCTTTGCTAAAAAATGGACATGTCGAGCGCCTGAAATTCACCGTTATGGAAATGAATCAACATTCTGGCGTAACATAGGCCACTCGGATCATTTACCCTGCACATAATCATCATTTTCCAAATATGACATGTCCAAAACATCACATGTCCAAATGACATGTCCAAATTCCAAACATGACATGTCCAAAACATCACATGTCCACATATCACATGTCCAGTTCAAATTTGCATATAAATTCAGCCTACCTAAATTTAGCCTACCTAAATTTGCTTTAACAAGGGATGTTGATTTGGACAATTGCTTAAATGCTGCCTTTTCTTTTAACTACAATTGCTTAACCCTAAATTTCTGTCCTATTTTAAAACCTACGGTTCATAAAAACCTAGCTAAATTCATAACTAAATAGATAACCTAATTAACCTACTACCCTAACTAAAACCTAAGTAAATTAACCCAAGAACCCTAGCTAGCAGAGAGGAGGAGCACTGGGGGGGTTATAGAGGGTGCAGGGGCGAGAAGGCAGGCCCGACGACGGCCGAGGTTGGGAGGGGAGGAAGCAGAGGAGGGAGGCGTGGCGCGTCGGGGTCGGGGACGAGCGCCGGGGTTGGAGCCAAGGCCGGGGTCGGGGCCGGGGTCGGGGTCGGGGGCGAGCGCCGGGGTCGGGGGCGAGCGCAGGGGCGCGGCGAGGGCAGGGCCCCAGCGGTGCGACGGGGGAAGAGAGAGTGGGGATTTGGGGGGAAAAGAGGCGGGATGCAGAGAGAGTGAGGATTTTGGGTTAAGTGGGTGTAGCTGTAGCGCGTTTAGAGCAAACGTGCTACTACTATTACAGGTAGCTATAGCGGTTTTGTAAGAAAACCGCTACTACTACCTTGACTAGCTGTAGCTCTTTTTCAGTAAAGCGCTACTGCTATAACCAGTACCTATATAACAGTTTTCCTGTTTGTTTCCTTCTATTTTCTTTTCCTTTATTTTCTCTCACTTTTCTTTTTTTCCGAGAGCAGTGAACGAAGGGAAGGCGATATATATTGCATCATTTGACGGTTAAATATGTATACAAAATAGGAACATATATATTACATCATTGGACCCATGCATAATAATGGCTAAGTGTGTATACAAAATAGG
>NC_057814.1:40667199-40768320 GCF_018294505.1 Triticum aestivum | reverse complement strand
GATAACATACGGTTCCTCAGCGTTGACGTTTTCGTTTTTGAGTCAGCTTCTTTCCCTTGTTGTTCGTTGAAGAATAGTTTAGCCCTTCATTGTGACTTTGCCTTTTCCATGGAGTACGATGTTGCTTAGGTAATGTAGTATTGATTCTTCTTTTGACGTATACTTCATCATCATCGTCATCTTCCCTCATTGGGTTGCCGTACTGATCGTAGTCTTCCTCGTTGGCGACTCCATCCATTCCAATGATGTTCCTTTTACCTCTCCTCACGACAACACGGCTGGGACTGCGCGGGTCGGTTATGAAGAAGCATTGTGTCACGTGCTTAGCGTGTACCCATGGCTCGTTTTTTGCGATAGCGTTCACGGTAGCGCTCTTGGCGTCGGGTATAGTCATGGTAGTGAAATACCGGTTTTCTCTTTCGACATTTTTAGCCCATCTAAGACGGAACATCGTCGTGTTGTGCAGTCCAGAGTAGTCAAGCTCCCAGATCTCCTCGACCCTTCCGTAAAATCTTTCAGTTGCGGCGTTGTTGCTGCCGGTCATGCATTCCATCGTCACCCCTGAGTTCTGATCATCACTGTCCATATCTTTGGCCTCCGTGTAGAACATGTATCCATTGATATCGTATGCCTGATAGGTTACGAGGTTGGGCGAGGGGCCATGTGCTAAGGCGTATATGAGCAATCCGTCCTTCGAGCCGTCCTCCGGGGGATTACCAATAATATGCTCTTTGAACCAATGCAGGAAAGCGGAGTTGTGCTCTCTAGTAACTTCGGCGTCCATCCTGCATACCCCCCGGTCACGATACTTCTTTGCGATAATTTCGTTGTGCAGTGCCAGGAAAGGATCTACCTCGTCCAGGTGTTGTAGCACTACCAAGTTTGCTCTGTCAAAGTCGCTGCGTCGATCTGAGTATGCCACGTGCAGTTCCCTGCGACCGTTGGAGTGAACTTCTCCTTCGAGCCTCCCATCATGCTTGTTAACAGGCAAACCAACACTAACACTAGGCGGCTGCAGGTCTGCGCCATATAGAAAATTCTCGCAGAAAGAGATGCACTCTTGTGTCAGATAACCCTGGACAATGCTTCCATCTGGACGGGACATGTTACGAATGGATCCTTTGATGATACCATTCATCCTCTCAAACGGCATCATGTTGTGCAGAAAAGACGGCCCCAGGTCTATTATGTCGTCCACAATATGGACACACAGATGCACCATCACGTCAAAGAACGTGGGCGGGAAGTACATCTCAAGCTCATTAAGTATCACAACGATATCTTCCTGTAGCCTTCGGAGCTGCTTCAGACTGATCGACTTTCGAAAGATGACGTCGAAAAAGTTGCAGAGACCAATAAGCTTGTCCATTATCTCTCTAAGGGCAACAGGTAGTATCTGCGTCATCATCACATGACAGTCACGGGACTTCATCCCGCTGAACCTTTTCTTGTCCGTGTCTAGATATCTGCTTATCTTGCCACAGTAACCGGAACTAACTTTGACTCCGGTAAGGCAATTAAAGAATTGACCGATCTTAGCCTGACTTAAGGTGAACCAAGAAGGGGGGCAATAGTCCTCTTTCTTTATTTTCTTGCCCTTCTTCTCCCACGCCTCTGTCTCGTCTGACATTTTACGGGGCGGCTGAGGGAGTCCTGGATTAGGGGGTCCTCGGACAGCCGGACTATATCCTTTGGCCGGACTGTTGGACTATGAAGATACAAGATTGAAGACTTCGACACGTGGAAGGCAAGCTTGGCAATACGGATATGTAGATCTCCTCGCTTGTAACCGACTCTATGTAACCCTAGCCCCCTCCGGTGCCTATATAAACCGGAGGGTTTTAGTCCGTAGGAGAACAACAATCATACCATAGGCTAGCTTCTAGGGTTTAGCCTCTACGATCTCGTGGTAGATCAACTCTTGTAATACTCATATCATCAAGATCAATCAAGCAGGAAGTAGGGTATTACCTCCATCGAGAGGGCCCGAACCTGGGTAAACATCGTGTCCCCCGCCTCCTGTACCATCCGCCTTAGACGCACAGTTCGAGACCCCCTACCCGAGATCCGCCGGTTTTGACACCGACATTGGTGCTTTCATTGAGAGTTCCACTCTGTCATCATCATAAGGCTGGATGGCTCGCCTTGTTTTCAAGGACAACATCACCTCTGGAGGCGCCCTGGCTATAGGCCAAACTCTCCGACTAGGCGGTTTCGTCATGACCGCCTATTCGGCCGCTACCCCGACGATGACTTCTCGGGTCATCGTAAACAGCCTCCACGTCAGCTCGGGACTCGCCAAGCAGTTGGATCCAATAGAGCTCTCTTCCTTGAACGAGCTCTTGGATCGCATCGCCGCTTTGGGAGTCGCTACGGACTATGATTAGATCGGGCTTAAACCCGACCAAAGGGAGATTAACTCCCCGCCGGTCACCCATAAGATAGCGGTGGTGGAGGATCAATGCGGCGATTCTTCCTCTATCTTGAGGACAAACTATGTCCGGATTCCCGAGCTCTCCGAGCCGGATACCCGTCGACGGGAGGACATCGCCCAAACCCTGAACCTAGAATCAGGCAGTGGGCCAGACCTATTGGGCAACATCCCGGAGCCCGAACTGCCAAGATCGGAAACTCCTCCGCCCAGGTCTCAGATCGGGTCAAGGTTCGGACTTAAATCCACCCACCCACCCAAATATAAACGGTCTTTCCCACATTAGACAAGAGCCCCAAGAGACAGTACACCACTATTGGGCCATATTCCTCCTTGTAATGAACGAGGTCAAGGGCTGTCGCGAGGAAGACGCAATTTCATTCTTTTGCAATAATCGCACGGACAAGGGAATCCTCAACGCCATAAGTCACCGTGACATAGCACACTTCGCTGACTTGGCGGCCATAGTACGGAAGTACTGTGCGATGGAAAGCGCGTGGAAAACCCAAACAAAATTTTGGGATCCTCCGGCTCTGACAAAACCCCTAGTCCGAACTAAAAGGGTGCACTCTCATAAGTCGCCCGACCCAATTACAAAGAAGCAAAAGCCCACTACAGGGCGTGGAACCGTGTTGGAGGGATGGCTTAATGGGCCATGCAAAATTCACAGTACAGCGGATACCATGCCAACACACAGCCTTAGAGCATGTTGGGTACTCCGGCAGGTGGCCAAGAGCGGTGAGGATATCCTCATTAACAATACCGCAGAGCACCATCCCGTGGAAAACAAAAATACAGGATTGACAGTCTTCGAGACCTTCGCCTCAAATAATAGGCGTAAGCCAGCACTCCGCAGTCTTGCCGAAGTCTGCCACGTGGCAGCAATAAATCCATGGAGGGACACGGCTATCACCTTCAATGCCAGTGACGAACCTAAATTCCGAACAGCCCGAGCACCAGCCGCCTTGGTCCTTAGTCCAATTGTGGACGGCTTTCGGCTTCCTAAAGTGCTCATGGACAGCGACAGCGGATTAAACCTCATCTATGAGGAGACTCTTCAAAAAATGGAAATAGACAGAAACCGCATTGAGCAAAGCAGCACGACCTTCAGAGGAATCATCCCTAGTCGGGAGGCACGATGTGCTGGGAAAATCACACTAGATGTGGTAGTCGGCACGCCGGAGAATTATAGGTCCGAAGAAATCACATTCCAAGTGGCCCCGTTCAATAGCGGATACCACGCCCTTCTAGGGCGGGAGGCATTCACGATCTTCCAAGCCATACCCCATTACGGATACATGAAGCTCAAAATGCGGGCCCAATGGAATCATCACTGTAGCTAGTGATACGGACATAGCACTTCGCGCTGAAAACAAAACAGCCGCACTGGCCCTCGAGGCGTGATAACCCACAAGTATAGGGGATCGCAACAGTTTTCGAGGGTAGAGTATTCAACCCAAATTTATTGATTCCACACAAGGGGAGCCAAAGAATATTCTCAAGTATTAGCAGTTGAGTTGTCAATTCAACCACACCTGGATAACTTAGTATCTGCAGCAAAGTATTTAGTAGCAAAGTAATATGATAGTAGTGGTAACGGTAACAAAGTTAATAGTAGCAAAACTAATATTTTTGGTGTTTTGTAGTGATTGTAACAGTAGCAACGAAAAAGTAAATAAGCGAAGAACAATATATGGAAAGCTCGTAGGCATTGGATCGGTGATGGAGAATTATGCTGGATGCGGTTCATCATGTAACAGTCATAACATAGGGTGACACAGAACTAGCTCCAATTCATCATTGTAATGTAGGCATGTATTCCGAATATAGTCATACGTGCTTATGGAAAAGAACTTGCATGACATCTTTTGTCCTACCCTCCCGTGGCAGCGGGGTCCTAATGGAAACTAAGGGATATTAAGGCCTCCTTTTAATAGAGTACCGGAACAAAGCATTAGCACATAGTGAATACATGAACTCCTCAAACTACGGTCATCACCGGGAGTGGTCCCGATTATTGTCACTTCGGGGTTGCCGGATCATAACACATAGTAGGTGACTATAGACTTGCAAGATAGGATCAAGAACTCACATATATTCATGAAAACATAATATGTTCAGATCTGAAATCATGGCACTCGGGCCATAGTGAAAAGCATTAAGCATAGCAAAGTCATAGCAACATCAATCTCAGAATATAGTCGATACTAGGGATCAAACCCTAACAAAACTAACTCGATTACATGATAGATCTCATCCAACCCATCACCGTCCAGCAAGCCTACGATGGAATTACTCAAGCACGGCGGTGAGCATCATGAAATTGGTGACGGAGGATGGTTGATGATGACGACGGCGACGAGTCCCCCTCTCCGGAGCCCCGGACGGACTCCAGATCAGCCCTCCCGAGAGGTTTTAGGGCTTGGCGGCGGCTCCGTATCGTAAAACGCGATGAATCCTTCTCCTTGATTTTTTCTCCCCGAAAGTCAATATATGGAGCTGGAGTTGAGGTCGGTGGAGTGTCAGGGGGCCCACGAGGTAGGGTGTGCGCCCTAGGGGGGCAGGCGCGCCCCCACCCTCGTGGGCAGGGTGTGGGCCCCCTGACGTGGATTTTTCTTCCAATATTTTTCTTATTTTCGAAATAGATGTTCCGTGGAGTTTCAGGTCATTCCGAGAACTTTTGTTTCTGCACATAAATAACACCATGGAAAGTCTGCTGAAAACAGCGTCAGTCCGGGTTAGTTCCATTCAAATCATGCAAGTTAGAGTCCAAAACAGGGCAAAAGTGTTTGGAAAAGTAGATACGACGGGGACGTATCAAGGCGTTATCGGAAGCCCTCGCGGCCAAAGAATTAACTGAGCTGCGCTCCACAGTGGACAGAGACGACGTGATACTCGACAAAAGATCCAAGTCCACCTCTTTTAAACCAGCGGATGAAATAGTCAAATTCGAAGTCCACCCAACGGACCCTACAAAAACAGCATCCATCGGGGCACAGTTAAACCCCGCTGTAGACGCCGCACTACGGGAGTTCTTACGCGAGAATTGGGACATATTCGCCTGGCATCCTTCAGACATGCCAGGAATCCCACGCAGGCTGGCCGAGCATAGCCTTAACATTCTAAAGGGATTCAAGCCGGTCAAGCAGACTCTTCGGTGTTTCTCTGAACCTAAGCAACAAGCCATGGGAGAGGAGCTAGCCAAGTTACTGGAGGCCGGTTTCATTAGAGAAATAAAACATCCGGACTGGCTAGCAAACCTGGTGATGGTACCAAAGAAGGATAAATCCTGGCGCCTATGTGTCGTTTTCAAGGACCTTAACAAGGCTTGCCCCAAGGATCCCTCACCCCTCCCCCGCATCGATCAAATTATCGACGCTACTGCAGGACATGACTCATTGTGTTTCCTCGACGCATACTCCGGATACCATCAAATCAAGATGACGGCGTCCGACCAAGCCACAATGACATTTATCACCCCATATGGCCCCTTCTGTTTTAACACCATGCCTTTCGGGCTTAAGAACGCTGGTGCAACCTATCAACGCATGATTCAGACATGCCTGGAAACACAGATCGGCAAAACAGTGGAGGCATACATCGATGATGTGGTCATTAAAACCAGACATGTCGAATCCTTAATAGATGACTTGAGGCTCACGTTCGACAATCTCCGAACATACGACATCAAGCTCAATCCGGAAAAATGTGTTTTCGGCCTGCCCGCCGGAAAGCTCCTGGGATTCATCGTCTCCAGTAGAGGAATCGAAGCAAATCCGGCTAAAATCCGAGCTCTGTCATAGTTGGCTATCCCAACAGACCTCAAGCAAATTTAGAAATTAACTGGATGCGTGGCGGCCTTAAGCCGCTTTATCTCCTGATTAGGAGAAAAGGCCCTACCCCTTTATCGCCTTATTCGGCGCACCGAGCACTTTGAGTGGACGGATGCGGCCACGGCCGGATTGCAAGAAATAAAAGCCATCCTGGCCACCAACTCAATCTTGGCCGCGCGAAATGTTGGCGAACCGATGTTGTTATATATAGAGGCAACGCACCAAGTTGTAAGCGCAGTGCTCGTCGTCGAACGAGAGACGGACGGACATAAATTCACACTTCAAAAGCTGGTATACTATGTATCCACTGTCCTCACTCCATGCAAATCACGGTACCCACATTATCAAAAGATAGCATACGCGGTATTCATGGCATCCCGGAAATTATGACACTACTTTCAAGAGTGTTCAATTACGGTGGCCTCAGAAGTACCACTCAACGACATATAAATAACCGCGATGCCACGGCCCGGATTACTAAATGGGATATCGAGCTCCTCCTATTCGACATAAGCCACAAGTACTGGCTGATTTTGTCGCCGAATGGACAGAAGCCGAACTCCCTAAAGAATACGGCGCGTACTCCAATTGGATCATGCACTTTTACGGCTCTAAAATGCTGGCGGGTCTGGGGGCTGGTGTCGTCCTGACATCCCCCACCGGAGATACAGTCCAGTACGTACTCCAAATACTATGCACAGACTCCAACAACGCATCAGAATATGAGGCCCTGTTACACGGTCTCCGGATGGCAGTCTCCATGGGCATTCAATGCCTAGAGGTGCAGGGGGATTCAAACCTCGCAATATCTCAAATAAATGGAGACTTCGACGCCAAGGATCCAAAAATGGCGGCATATCGCAATGCTGTCCTCAAAATGTGAGCTCGGTTCGAGGGGCTTGAATTCCTCCATGTGGCCCGGGAAAACAATCAGGCGGCGGATATCCTCGCCCGCATAGGCGCTAAACGCGACCCTGTCCCACCTAATATCTTCTAGGAAAGGCTGTTTAAGCCATCCGTGGTATGGGAAGGAGAGACCGGTAATAATAGTCCGGACCCGGCCACAACACCAGATACCGAACACTCTGACGTAATCGGCGGCTCTGCCACCGAAATAACACCTTCCGCCCATGTGATTATGGCTGTCATCGCCCCGTGGACAGAACCCTTTCTGGCCTACCTAACTAGGCAGGAACTACCTGAGGACCCAAACGAGGCACGTTGCATTGTGCGGCGGTCTAAAGCCTAAAAGGTCCACAAGGGAGAGCTTTATAAGAAAAGCGCTACCGGAGTCATTCAAAGGTGCATCTCCGAAGAGGAAGGACGGCAACTTTTGGCAGAAATTCATGCTGGACTTGGCGGTCACCACGCCGCAGCTCGGGCCCTTGTAAGCAAGGCCTTCCGTACAGGTTTTTACTGGCCTACGGCCCGAGCAGACGCACAGGACCTCGTCCAACGTTGCGTCGGTTGCCAGCTTTTTGCAAATCAAAGCCATATGCCGCCTACCGCTCTCCAAACAATCCCCATTACTTGGCCCTTTGCGGTCTGGGGGCTTGATATGGTCGGACCCCTCAAAGGGGGAAGCCATAAGTAAAAATACTTATTGGTCATGGTGGATAAATTCACCAAATGGATAGAAGCTAAACCAGTCAAAACGGCCGAATCCGGACCCGTGATATACTTCATATCTGGGGTTGTACACCGTTATGGCGTCCCCCACAGCATCATCACCTATAATGGCTTGAACTTTATAGTCGACGAGGTCAAACTTTGGTACAGCAACATGGGCATCAAGCTCAATTATGCTTCTGTCTATCACCCGCAAACTAACGGTCAAGTCGAGCGAGCAAACGGTCTTATCATGAGCGGCATTAAACCCAGATTAGTGCGGTCCTTAAAGGAATCAAACATGCACTGGGTAGAGGAGCTCGACTCCGTACTATGGGGGCTGCGGACCATGCCGAATCGCACCATCGGATACACACCGTTTTTTATGGTGTACGGCGCAGAGGCGGTACTGCCCTGCGACATAATTCATGACTCACCTCGAGTGCACATGTATGAAGAGAAAGAAGCCGAGCTTGATCGGCAGGACAGTTTGGACGCCCTGGAGGAGCGTGACATGGCAAAAGCCCGTTCCGCATTCTATCAGCAACAGGCTCGAAGGTATCAAAGCAGAGAAGTACGGGCCAAAATTGATAACGTTGGCAAACTCGTCCTACGCCTACCGGAGAAGAAAAAGAACAAGCTCAAGCCCAAATGGGAAGGTCCCTTCATTATTGACCAAGTTCTGACCGGTGGAGCGTACCGTCTGCGGGATGCATCGGACAATCGACTCGAGCCAAACCCATGGAACGCAGCCAGACTCTGAAGGTTCTACGCCTAGTGCCGAACTCTATGTTCGTCTCCTTACCTCCGTCAATTTTTTACATATCCGTTATCTGTCTTTTATCTCTTTCTTTTTTCCTTTTTCTTCAAGGCCATAAAAGGCTAAATTGTGTCTTGACTACACAATCTTGACGTGCTAACCGCGCTCATTATACCTGGGGGCTTCTTATACAGAAGCTTAATATAACTATTTTCCGGGCTCTATGCCCCACACATGTGTTATTCTTCCACATGTACCTTTTTTCGCCATTATATGCATCGATATGACTTAAGTTTTGGCCAAGCTAGGTTGCCTGGCTCTTGTGTTTATGCCCTACGTTCCTGTTAATTCGGCTAGGGCATAAGGGGACACCTCTGCGATTGTTACTGCCGGGTCAGCCGGATGTGTACCTCCGACTGGGTGAAGCCGAAAGCTAGCGTTCTTAAGGGAATACTCGGTCGGTGAACAAAAGATGACTTTTATTTATTTTAATACATCCCCCAGATGTTTATAGCCTGCGTCTCTTTTCGCAGTTCGGACATGCACATTAGGGCATGCGTACCTAGGGAAAGGAACCCTTAACGGAACTATTCTCCCTGGAAGACGTTTCTTACTATCTATGTAATATAACATAGCTAGTTGGGTACTTGTCTGTTCAAGCACTTATGACCCCTACGCCTGGTTTCCATGCGTACCCCGGTTTTTACATAACTGAACAGGTATTCGGATACACTCCGGACTATCGGGTCCAGAGGTCGATGCGAAAAGGTCCGCCATGACAAATGATTTACAATCCGGCTAGGGACAATATATGTCACTTGAAGTACACAGTCACTTAGACTGACTAAATTCTTCTTCTATACCATCCAACAGGCTGTCTAGCCTACAATCCTGTTGGGAATACTTTGCGGCTAATTCTACTTGGTCATACACCAAACTGACGGGGATCTCTTTCCCATCAGGCCCCATAGGTCTGACCTCGGCCATGTGGTTAGGGTCAGCCTTGGTATACCGCGTCTTCACCATGGCCCAGGCTTCCCTCGCACCTTGTCGGCAGGCTGATATCTTCCATAATCGGAAGCGCTGCCGCGCTCCCTTGAGCTTCTCTACAAGCTCTCCCATGCCTCCTGGCAGGGAGACGGATGGCCACAAGGCTTGGGCAATGCCCTGCATCACCTACCGAACTTGTTCGTGCAGTTGTGAGAGCTCTGGCAGAAGATCACTCGCAGACCCGGGCATCTCCTCCTCGGGACGACCCGTCAGCATACCTGTAGATATAACTCAGTTAGCCAGTTTCTTCGCCGAACTCTTTAAAATTTCGTTCAAGCACTTACTGAAAATGCCGCGTCGAAGCCTCTTATTCTCCTTTACGGAGTCAGCAAGCTGGGCCCGAACATCTTTCAGTTCCATGCCCAGCTGGATATTGGCATCTTCGAGATTGTTTTTCTCCTGCCTAACCTTTTTAAGCATGCGCTCACCAGCCTTTAGCTGTCGTTGGGCATGCGGCTCATTCCCTATCATGACCTCCGGATTCACTCCGGAGTCATCTGCAGAATCTATTGTTAGATTTGCATGCATGCCGCATACTATCTGGTACCTATCATTCTTTGCAATAGAGACAAGTGTTACCAGAGGGGGCCTTCTCGGACTCCTTCAGCGCGGCAACTGCGGCCCGTAGCTGGGCTTTGCACTATTCCAGCTCTTGAGACAATTGGGTATTCTTCTCCGTAAGAACCTGCACAAATAATGATCTTTAAATCAGTTGTGTCAACTGTTTCAAGTCTTAGGGGCTACTGATATACATAATTATTAGATTTCCTCACCCGTATATCCTTTACATACTGGTCCGTGGCTCCGGCAAGACCATTTTGAGCAACTCGAATGTACACGTCTCCCAAATTGAACGCATCGAACGCCTCTTGGGAGAAACAAGCATCACAAAGTACGGCCCGGCGACGCCTGTGATTCATGGCGCTCTCCACTTCGGAATTTGTAGCGGATAGCCTATCCGCATCCTCTGTAGGAGGAACATCCGGTGTTCACCCCATGTTAGCGTCCGCCTCTATGTCCGGCTCTGGAGCCCGACTGGTGGAGGCGTGACCGGCAGCCTCTCCGGATATAGTCCGGCGAGCATTTTTCCTACTAGGAAACATGGACGTTATTATATTTTAGAAGACGACAACCACGGAGCGGGGTTTTGTTTCATACCTCTGCAACGGCGTCTCAGTCCTGACCGCCTTCCTTTTAAGCCTACCCGGCTTCGGTGCCCCTTGTTGGTGAGTCACTGCGGGTTCGGCATGGCGTCCCGAGGGCCTTCCCTGTAAGACACCATATGTGTGCGGTGGGTGAAGTGCAGAAAAGGGGATCCTTCTCAGAAGTTGGGACTCCGGTTTTACTTACATACGATGCAGGGAGTAGTCCAAGATAATCGGCTATGATGGCCACCATGGCATCATAGCAGCTCAATTGATATAATGTCATGTCGATCAGCTCCACAAATATGTCTGGATCCTCTTCGAGTCCGGGATCGAGGGCCCGGTCAGGGTCCTCCGGTTGTGGAGGTGGGCTGTGGACCTCACTTACAGCTTTTCGCAGTTCCTGCCATGAAACGGCAAGGTAAATACTTATGACGAAGAATGCGGGAAGGTTGGGAGTAAAAAGTGACAGCTCACACAGCTGGGAGGGTTGTACATGGAGAATCCATCCCGTGGCTTAATGCAGATGAACTCCTCTTCCTCTCCTTTGTACAAACCGGACTGGATTTTTGCTAGAGCAGCGACTGAGTCCGGTCCCTTATGACCACAGCGGGTGGCATCATCTTCTCCGTTAAAGTGCCACATCGGATGCCCTCGATATTGAAGTGGCTGTACCCCCCGCATTATACATATTGACATAACCTCGATTATTGTCAGTCCTGATTGAGCCAACATTTTTATCCGGCCCATCAGGTAAAGGACTTCTCCGTTGTCTTCCTCCTGGGGGCTCCGAGGGCGCCAGCTGCGGCCTTTCTTCGGGGGAGCATTGTCGAACTCAGGAAGGCCCATCCGAATAGGGTCCGGAAGGGGGACATCCTCCATATAAAACCACTCCAAAGGCCAGTCCTCGGATGTCTTCTTCGGAGTACCGGACAGGTATCCGGTCCCGGCGATGCACCATATTTCTGCTCCGCCCACTTGGTATATTGACCCCTCCTGTGTATGGGGTACGAGGCAGAATAGCCTCTTCCATAGCTCGAAATGAGCTTCACAGCCCAGAAACAGCTCGCAAAGGGCGACGTAACCAGGGATGTGTAATATGGAGGCGGGAGTGAAATTATGCAGCTGGAGGCCATAGAACTCCAGGAGCCCGCGGAGGGACGGATGAATTGGAAATCCAAGCCCTCTTAATAAGTAAGGGACAAGGCATACCCGCTCCCCCATGGATGGGTTGGGAAAGATCTCGGCTTGCTCCCCGCTATTATAGGTGGCGAGCCCGGCTCGAACGGGGACCATATACGCTGGAGGGAGAAATCCCTGGGTCTGTAACTCTACTAATTGGCTGTGTGGTACGGAACACTTCTTCCAATTGCCAGGCTTAGGGCTACGGGAGCGAGAGGAGGAGCTGCGACGACCGGCCATGTTGGAATGGATTTTTTCCGGGCGCGCTCCGATGGATAATCGCTGTGGGAGGATGGTGTGATCTGGATCTGAGAATCCCCGTCTCTTTAATAGACGATTTACCCACATGGCTAGGGTGGCAAATGTAAAAATGCCCCGACTTCTCACATTCGCTCGACGCGTGGAGGATATCCATTATTAGGCGCGGAAGCCAAGGAGTGCAACATTTATGGGAAGCCGGACACTACTCAAACAGGTATTCAGAATTTGGAGAAGAACCCGCCTTGCAATGCCGAAGACAATCTGCGCGCCGGACTCATCGCCATTGAAGCCTGGTTCAGGGGACTACTGAGGGAGTCCTGGATTAGGGGGTCCTCGGACAGCCGGACTATATCCTTTGGCCGGACTGCTGGACTATGAAGATACAAGATTGAAGACTTCGACCCGTGTCCGGATGGGACTCTCCTTGGCGTGGAAGGCAAGCTTGGCAATACGGATATGTAGATCTCATCCCTTGTAACGGACTCTGTGTAACCCTAGCCCCCTCCGGTGTATATATAAACCGGAGGGTTTTAGTCCGTAGGACAACAACAATCATACCATAGGCTAGCTTCTAGGGTTTAGCCTCTACGATCTCGTGGTAGATAAACTCTTGTAATACTCATATCATCAACATCAATCAAGCAGGAAGTAGGTATTACCTCCATCGAGAGGGCCCAAACCTGGGTAAACATCGTGTCCCCCGCCTCCTGTTACCATCTGCCTTAGACGCACAGTTCGGGACCCCCTACCCGAGATCTTCCCTGATTTTCAAATCTTGCAAGTCTTTTCTTGCCTTCGGCCCATCATTGGTCTTATCCGGCATGTTCAACAGTGTCGCGAGCAAGCTCTCAAGGACATTCTTATATATATGCATTTGATCAAGGCAATGAGGTGTATCGAGTTTGTGCCAGTACTCCAAGTCCCAGAACACAGACCTCGTCTTCCATACCTTCAGCAGCGGCTCCGGCGCCTTTTTCATCGTCTTTCCCGGCGCGGGGCACTCCTTCCAGTTTTTCAACAGCTCATCGATTTCGGCACCGCTCCGCTTACGTGGAGGTCCTCGATGCTCAGCGTGACCATTGAATAGATCTCCACGGTTTCTCCATGGGTCGTCCTGTTCGAGCCATCTTCGATGCCCCATGTACACGATTTTCCCAGACCTGCCATCTTTCCTTGACGTTAGCTACTGAGACGTCGTATCATCCATGCACCGCGTGCATCCGCAATATCCATGGCACACCTGGCTTGCAGCATATCTGTAACCGAGATAGTCGTGCCATACAACTTTCTGGGGACATTTCTTCCCGGCCTTCTTGTATCGAGAAGCATTGCACACCGGACAGCTTGTTTTTTCCGCGTGCTCCTTCCGATAAATTATGCAATCGTTGATGCATGCATGGTATCTAACGTGCGGCAAATCAAGAGGGCACACGATCTTCTTGGCCTCATCAACACTAGTAGGACATAGATTCCCCGTGGGAAGAACATCCCTTAGGTACTTGAGATGCTCATCGAGGCTAGTGTCGGTCCATTTGTTTTTAGCCTTCGTCTTTAGGAGTTGGAGCGTGAAACTTAAGCGAGTCACCTCAGGATTGCAACCATCATACAATGGAGTGTTCGAGTCTACCACCAGTTGCTCCAGCTTAGCCTCCTCTCTAATAGCGGCTCTCTTAGTACTCGTCTCCTTGCAAAGCAGTGCTTGAACATGAGGGTCCCGCACGATTGAACTTAGTACCGACGAAATCTGCTGCGTGGATTCCACGTCATTCTCTCCGCCGCCATGTCCGGCCCCTTCGCCGCCGCCATGTCCGGCCTCTTCTCCGCCGCCATTATCGATCACCTCTTCGTCTTGCCCCGTGTCGGCATTGCCTGCCCCGTCGGCGTCCTCAACATCGTCATCCTCATCTTCAATTATCCACCGAGTATAGCCATCCATGAAACCAGTCATGAGCAGGTGCGCTTCGACACGACCATCGTCATAGGGGTCGAGCCAAACTATTCCTTTGCATTTTTGACACGGACATAAAACCTCTGTCCAGCTATTTTCTTTCATGTCCTGCACCGCCAACCGCAACCACCTGTCCACCATAGTTTCACTGACCATCATGAACGTCTGCACGGTAATAATAAACAAATTGATTATAAAAATGCGTGCATGAATCAAAGTCGTACGAAAATTTAGCATGACCTTCCCTAAAAATAGGACATATAGATCTAGAGTTTGCCCGGAATTCGCCGAAACAGAAATAAATCGACATTTCGGCAAAACATAGGCAACTCAAAAGCACAATTTGGCATCAACTCATGCCACACAAACAATTTCCATCATATTGCCCAATTATCATATCACACACATACACATATTTCCATTTTGCAAAAGCATGAAATTTTAATCACCTCTATCTCGAGATCGAGCACACGGTGGAGATAATGATATGTAGGGAGATCAAAAGTGCACAAAGCTCTTCTTGACAAAGAAAGATCTTGTTAGGGGGCAAATAGGTCACTTAACTAAATGCTACATCTACCTAGCTAGCTAATTTGGGAGGAGACAACTTTAACTAGTGGAGGGGGAAGGAAAAAGAGAAAGGAGATGCATTAATGGAGGTGGTGTAGTTAGCTAGTAGTAATGAAGAGAGAGAAAGGTAGGTAGAAGAGGGAGAGTAATGGGGGGAGAAGTATTGAGGAAGAAGAAGAGAGAGAGGGAGGATGTGGGAGGTAGGGGAAAGGGAGGAGAGGAGATGGGGGAGGGAAGGATAAAGGTGGTGGGGTGCTGCGTCTTAGCAGTAGCACGGGAGGAAAAACGCGCTACTGCTAAGAGCGTAGCAGCAGCGCCCTTTCGTCACACGCGCTACTGCTAAACGGGCCAACCTTGTGGACAATTTCAAAATTAGCAGCAGCGACGTGACTAAAAAGCGCGCTACTACTACTGCATTAGCAGTAGCGCGCATCATGACACCGCGCTGCTGGTAAACTTAGGTTGGTGGGTACTGTCGGTTGATTTTTGTAGCGGCGCGGTTTAGACAACACGCGCTACTGCTAAATTTACATCAGTAGCATGGTTTCCTTACCCTCGCTACTACTAATTAGCAGTAGTGCCTCTTTTTGTGCCGCGCTGCTACTAAGATTCTGTGTATAAGATTTTCCCTAGTAGTGATATGTCATTCACATACACTTATCAGAAAGGCTCTAGTCCTCCCACTGACTTTCTTATAAATACAGGCTTCACCGCCAGTCTGTATAAAACTATATGTTTGGATCAACTTATCAAAGCGTATATTCCAACTCCGAGATGCTTGCACCAGTCCATAGATGGATCGCTGCAGTTTGCACAATTTGTTAGCACCTTTAGGATCGACAAAACCTTTTGGTTGCATCATATACAACTCTTCTTTAAGAAATCCATTAAGGAATGCAGTTTTGACATCTATTTGCCAGATTTCGTAAAATGCGGCAATTGCTAACATGATTTAGATAAACTTAAGCATAGCTACGAGTGAGAAAATCTCATCATAGTCAACACCTTGAACTTGTTGAAAACCTTTTGCGACAAGTCGAGCTTTGTAGATAGTAACATTACCATCAGCGTCCGTCTTCCTCTTGAAGATCCATTTATTCTCAATGGCTTGATGATCATTGGGCAAGTCCACCAAAGTCCATACTTTGTTCTCATACATGGATCCTATCTCAGATTGGCCTCAAGCCATTTATCGGAATCTGGGCTCATCATGTTGGGGAACGCAGTACTTTCAAAAATTTCCTACGGACACGCAAGATCTATGTGATGCATAGCAACGAGCGGGGAGAGTGTGTCCACGTACCCTCGTAGACCGAAAGCGGAAGCATCTAGTGACACAGTTGATGTAGTCGTACGTCTTCATGATCCGACCGATCCAAGTACCGAACGCACGGCACCTTCGAGTTCAGCACATGTTCAGCTCGATGACGTCCCTCGTACTCTTGATCCAGTTGAGGCCGAGGGAGAGTTCCGTCAGCACGACGGCGTGGTGACGGTGATGATGATGTTACCGGCGCAGGGCTTCGCATAAGCACTACGACGATATGACCGAGGTATGTAACTCTGGAGGGGGGCACCACACACGGTAAGAAATCAACTTGTGTTTCTATGGGGTGCCACCTGGCCACATATATAAAGGATGGAGGGAGGAGGAGGCCGGCCCTCATAGGGCGCGCCTAAAGTGTGGAGTCCTACTAGGACTCCCTAGTCCTAGTAGGATTCCACCTCCCACATGGAATAGGAAAAGGGGAATGGAGAAGGAGTAGGAAGGAAGGGGGCGCCCCCTTTCCCTAGTCCAATTCGGACCAGTCCATCGGGAAGGGGCGCAGCCACCATTGAGGCCTTTCTCTCCTTTCCCGTATGGCCCATTAAGGCCCAATACGAATTCCCGTAACTCTCTGGTACTCCGAAAATACCCGAATCACTCGAAACCTTTCTGATGTTCGAATATAACCTTCCAATATATCGATCTTTACGTCTCGATCATTTCGGGACTCCTCATCATGTCCATGATCTCATCCGGGACTCCGAACTATCTTCGGTCATCAAATCACATAACTCTTTAATACAAATCGTCATCAAACGTTAAGAGTGCGGACCCTACGGGTTCGAGAACTATGTAGACAGACCGAGACACATCTCCGGCCAATAACCAATAGCGGAAACTGGATGCTCATATTGGCTCCTACATATTCTACGAAGATCTTTATCGGTCAAACCGCATAACAACATACGTTGTTCCCTTTGTCATCGATATGTTACTTGCTCGAGATTCGATCGTCGGTATCACCATACCTAGTTCAATCTCATTACCGGCAAGTCTCTTTACTTGTTCCGTAATGCATCATCCCACAACTAACTCATTAGTCACATTGCTTGCAAGGCTTATAGTGATGTGCATTACCGAGAAGGCCCAGAGTTACCTCTCCGACAATCGGACTGACAAATCCTAATCTCGATCTATGCCAACTCAAAAAACACCATCGGAGACAACTGTAGAGCACCTTTATAATCACCCAGTTACGTCGTGACGTTTGGTAGCACACAAACAGTTCCTCTGGTTAGAGCGACGGTGGTTAACTAAAGGAATACTTATAGTCTTCCCACTACTTGATAAAAGTATCTTATGACTATCAGTAGAAATGATCTTTCCCTCGCGTTCGGCTATAATGGAAACCCTCGTGTGCGATTAAGTTGTATACGCGATGTAACACCTATGCCGCATAATGGATGTCGACCGCCTAAAAAAAACGTCTGTAAGGGTATTCGGGAGTTGCATAATCTCATAGTCATAGGAACATGTATAAGTCATGAAGAAAGCAATAGCAACATACTAAACGATCAAGTGCTAAGCTAACGGAATGGGTCAAGTCAATCACATCATTCTCTAAAGATGTGATTCCGTTAATCAAATGACAACTCATGTCTATGGCTAGGAAACTTAACCATCTTTGATTCAACGAGCTAGTCAAGTAGAGGCATACTAGTGACACTCTGTTTGTCTATGTATTCACACATGTACTAAGTCTCCGGTTAAAATACAATTCTAGCATGATTAATAAACATTTATCATGATATAAGGAAATATAAATAACAACTTTATTATTGCCTCTAGGGCATATTTCCTTCAGTCTCCCACTTGCACTAGAGTCAATAATCTAGTTCACATCGTCATGTGATTTAGCACCAATAGTTCACATCACCATGTGATTAACACCCATAGTTCACATCGTCATGTGACCAACATCCAAAAGGTTTACTAGAGTTAATAATCTAGTTCACATCTAGTTTTGCTTGTGAGAGAAGTTTAGTCAACAGGTATGCCACATGCAGAGCCGTATGTATTTTGCAAATATTCTATGTCTACAATACTCTGCACGGAGCTACTCTAGCTAAATGCTCCCACTTTCAATATGTATCCAGATCGAGACTCAGAGTCATCCAGATCGGTATCAAAGCTTGCATCGACATAACTCTTTACGATGAACTCTTTATCACCTCCATAACCGAGAAATATTTCCTTAGTCCTCTAAGGATAATTTTGACCGTTGTCCAGTGATCTACTCCTAGATCACTATTGTACTCCCTTTCCAAACTCATGGAAGGGTATACAATAGGTCTGGTACACATCCTGGCATACTTTATAGAACCTATGGCTGAGGCATAGGGAATGACTTTCATTCTCTCTATCTTCTGCCTCGGTCGGGCTTTGAGTCTTACTCAACTTCACACCCTGCAACTCAGGCAAGAACTCTTTCTTTGACTACTCCATTTTGAAGTACTTCAAAAACTTGTCAAGGTATGTAATCATCGAAAAAACTTATGAAGCGTCTTGATCTATCTCTATAGATCTTGATGCTAAATATGTAAGACGCTTCACTAAGGACTTTCTTTGAAAAACTCCTTTCAAACACTCCTTTATGCTTTCCAGAAAATACTAGATCATTTCTGATCAACAATATGTCATACATATACTTATCAGAAAGGCTGTAGTGCTCCCACTCACTTTCTTGTAAATACAGGCTTCACCGCAAGTCTGTATAAAACTATATGCTTTGATCAACTCATGAAAGCACATATTCCAACTCCGAGATGCTTGCACCAATCCACAGATGTATCACTGGAGCTTTGCACACTTTGTTAGCATCTTTAGGATTGACAAAACCTTCTGGTTGCACCATATACAACTCTTTTTAAGAAATCCATTAAGGAATGCAGGTTTGACATCCATTTGCCAAATTTCATAAAATGTGGCAATTGCTAACATGATTCGGACAGACTTTTAAGCATCGATACAAGTGAGAAAATTTCATTGTAGTCAACATCTTGAACTTGTCGAAAAAAATTGCGACAATTCGAGCTTTGTAGATAGTAACACTACTATCAGCGCCCGTCCTCCTCTTGAAGATCCATTTTATTCTCTATGGCTTACCGATCATCGGGCAAGTCAACCAAAGTCCATATTTTGTTCTCATACATGGATCCTATCTCAGATTTCATGGCCTCAAGCCATTTTTATCTGGGCTCATCATCGCTTCCTCATAGTTCGTAAGTTCATCATGGTCTAGTAACATAACTTCCAGTACAGGATTACCGTACCACTCTAGTGCGGATCGTGCTCTGGTTGATCTACGAAGTTCTGTAGTAACTTGATCCGAAGTTTCATGATCGTCATCATTAACTTCCTCACTAATTGGTGTAGAAATCACTGGAACATATTTGTGTGATGACCTACTTTCCAATTCAGGAGAAGGTACAATTACCTCATCAAGTTCCACTTTCCTCCCACTCACTTCTTTCGAGAGAAACTCTTTCTCTAGAAAGGATCCATTCTTAGCAACAAAGATCTTGCCTTCGGATCTGTGATGGAAGTTGTACCCAACAGTTTCTTTTGGGTATCCTATGAAGACGCACTTCTCCGATTTGGGTTCGAGCTTATCAGGCTGAAACTTTTTCACAAAAGCAACGCAACCCCAAACTTTAAGAAACGACAGCTTTGGTTTCTAGCCAAACCATAGTTCATACGGTGTCGTCTCAACGGATTTAGATGGTGTGAATGTAGCTATCTCTAATGCATAACCCCAAAACAATATTGTTAAATCGGTAAGAGACATCATTGATCGTACCATATCGAATAAAGTGCAGTTACGACGTTCGGACACACCGTTACGCTGTGGTGTTCCAGGAGGCATGAGTTTGTGAAACTATTCCACATTGTTTTAATTGAAGGCCAAACTCGTAACTCAAATATTCGCCTCTGCGATCAGATCGTAGAAATTTTATATTCTTGTTACGATGATTCTCCACTTCACTCTGAAATTCTTTGAACTTTTCAAATATTTCAGACTTGTGTTTCATCATGTAGATATACTCATATCTTCTTAAATCGTCTATGAAGGTCAGAAAATAATGATACCTGCCGCGAGCCTCAACACTCATTGGACCGCATACATCAGTATGTATTATTTCCAATAAGTCAGTTGCTCGCTCCATTCTTCTGGAGAACGGAGTCTTAGCCATCTTGATCATGTGGCATGGTTCGCAAGCATCAAATGATTCATAATCAAGTGATTCCAAAAGTCCATCCGCATGGAGTTTCTTCATGCACTTTACACCAATATGACCTAAACGACAGTGCCACAAATAAGTTGCACTATCATTATTAACTTTGCATCTTTTGGCTTCAATATTATGAATATGTGTATCACTACAATCGAGATTCAATAAACCATTTATATTGAGTGTATGACCGTATAAGGTTTTATTCATGTAAATAGAACAAAAATTATTCTTTGACTTGAATAACTGTATTGCAATAAATATGATCCAAACATATTGATGCTCAACGCAAACACCAAATAACATTTAGTTTAGGTTCAACACTAATCCCGAAGGTAAAGGGAGTGTGCGATGGTGATCTTATCAACCTTGGAATCACTCCCAACACACATCATCACCTCGCCCTTAACTAGTCTTTGTTTATTTTGCAACTCCCGTTTCGAGTTACTACTCTTAGCAACTAAACCAGAATCAAATACCGAGGGGTTGCTATAAACACTAGTAAAGTACACATCAATAACATGTATATCAAATATACTTTTGTTCACTTTACCATCCTTCTTATCCGCCAAGTATTTGGGGCAGTTCCACTTCCAGTGACCAATTCCTTTGCAGTAGAAGCACTCCGTTTCAGGCTTGGGTCTAGCTTTGGGCTTCTTCATGGGAGTGGCAACTTGCTTGCCATTCTTCTTGAAGTTCCCTTTCTTTCCCTTGCCCTTTTACTTGAAACTAGTGGTCTTGTCAACCATCAACACTTGATTTTAGCATCGCGAAGAGCTTGGGAATCGTTTCCATTATCCCTTGCATATTATAGTTCATCACGAAGTTCTAGTAACTTGGTGATAGTGACTAGAGAATTCTGTCAATCACTATCTTATCTGGAAGATTAACTCCCACTTGATTCAAGTGATTGTAGTACCCACACAATCTGAGCACATGCTCACTGGTTGAGCTATTCTCCTCCATCTTATAGGCAAAGTACTGTCAGAGGTCTCATACCTCTCGACACGGGCATGAGTATGAAATACCAATTTCAACTCTTGGAACATCTTATATGCTCCGTGGCGTTCAAAACATTTTTGAAGTCCCGGTTCTAAGCCGTAAAGCATGTTGCACTAAACTATCAAGTAGTTATCATACCGAGCTTTGTCAAACGTTCATAACGTCCGCATCTGCTCCTGCAATAGGTCCGTCACCTAGCGGTGCATCGAGGACATAATTCTACTGTGCAGCAATGAGTACAATCCTCAGATCACGGACCAAGTCCGTATCATTGCTACTATCATTTTTCAACTTATTTTTCTCTAGGAACATATAAAAAATAAACGAGGAGCTACATCGCGAGCTATTGATCTACAACATAGTTATGCAAATACTATCAGGACTAGGTTCATGATAAATTTAAAGTTCAATTAATCATATTACTTAAGAACTCTCACTTAGATAGACATCCCTCGAGTCATCTAAATGATCACGTGATCCAAATCAACTAAACCATGTCCGATCATCACGTGAGATGGAGTAGTTTTCAATGGTGAACATCATTATGTTGATCATATCTACTATATGATTCACGTTCGACCTTTCGGTCTCCAGTGTTCCGAGGCCATATCTGCATATGCTAGGCTCGTCAAGTTTAACCCGAGTATTCTGCGTGTGCAAAACTGGCTTGCACCCGTTGTATGTGAACGGAGAGCTTATCACACCCGATCATCACGTGGTGTCTCGGCACGAAGAACTATCGCAACGGTGCATACTCAGGGAGAACACTTATACCTTGAAATTTTAGTAAGGGATCATCTTATAAAGCTACCGCCAAACTAAGCAACATAAGATGTATAAAAGATAAACATCACATGCAATCAAAATATGTGACATGATATGGCCATCATCATCTTGTGCTTTTGATCTCCATCTCCAAAGTACTGTCATGATCTCCATTGTTACCGGCATGACACCATGATCTCCATCATCTTGATCTTTTATCAACGTGCCGTCACATGGTCGTCTCACCAGCTATTGCTTTTGCAACTATTGCTATCGCATAGCGATAAAGTTAAGCAATTATATGGCACTTGCATCTTATGCAATAAAGAGACAACCATAAGGCTCCTGCCAGTTGCCGATAACTTTAACAAAAACATGATCATCTCATACAACAATTTACATCTCAACACGTCTTGACCATATCACATCACAACATGCCCTGCAAAAACAAGTTAGACGTCCTCTACTTTGTTGTTGCAAGTTTTACGTGGCTGCTATGGGCTGAGCAAGAACCGTTCTTACTTACGCATCAAAACCATAATGATTTTTCGTCAAGTATGTGCTGTTTTAACCTTCAACAAGGACCGGGCGTAGTCACACTCGATTCAGCTAAAGTTGGAGAAACTGACAATCGCCAGCCAACTGTGTGCAAAGCACGTCGGTAGAACCAGTGTCGCGTAAGCGTACGCGTAATGTCGGTCCGGGCCGCTTCATCCAACAATACCGCCGACTCAAAGTATGACATGCTGGTAAGCAGTATGACTATATCGCCCACAACTCTTTGTGTTCAACTCGTGCATATAACATCTACGCATAAACCTGGCACGGATGCCACTGTTGGGGAACGCAGTAATTTCAAAACTTCCTACGGACACGCAAGATCTATGTGATGCATAGCAACAAGCGGGGAGAAGTGTGTCCACGTACCCTCGTAGACCGAAAGCGGAAGCATCTAGTGACGCGGTTGATGTAGTCGTACGTCTTCACGATCCGACCTATCCAAGTACCGAACGCACGGCACCTACGAGTTCAGCACACGTTCAGCTTGATGACGTCCCTCGTACTCTTGATCCCGTTGAGGCCGAGGGAGAGTTCCGTCAGCACGACGGTGTGGTGACGGTGATTTGATGTTACCGGCGCAGGGCTTCGCCTAAGCACTACGACGATATGATCGAGGTATGTAACTGTCGAGGGGGCACCGCACATGGCTAAGAAATCAACTTGTGTTTCTATGGGGAGCCCCCTGGCCACGTATATAAAGGATGGAGGGTGGAGGAGGCCGGCCCTCATAGGGCGCCCCCAAAGTGTGGAGTCCTATTAGGACTCCCTAGTCCTAGTAGGATTCCACCTCCCACATGGAATAGGAAAAGGGGAAGGGAGAAGGAGAAGGAAGGAAGGGGGCGCCCCCTTTCCCTAGTCCAATTCGGACCAGTCCATGGGGAAGGGGCATAGCCACCCTTGAGGCCTTTCTCTCCTTTCCCGTATGGCCCATTAAGGCCCAATACGAATTCCCGTAACTCTCCGGTACTCCGAGAAATACCCGAATCACTAGGAACCTCTCCGATGTCCGAATATAGCCTTCTAATATATCGATCTTTACGTCTCGACCATTTCGAGACTCCTCGTCATGTCCATGATCTCATCCGGGACTCCGAACTATCTTCAGATCCTTCTTATTCACTTTAAAATAAAGCTTTAGTGATTTTTTGATTTTTTTAAACTTTTAAAAAACAGAAGGTAACACCACCTCCTCTCCTTGAACTCTATGAAATCATGTACATGATAGCTCATATGTGTGAAGGTTTTCTTATGACAATGACCATACACCAAGTTTATGATTTTTGGTTGGTAACAAGTCACATAAGACAACATTGTGCGCAGGTTTTATATTTTTTTGATTTTTTCGAAAGTAATGGTGCTCATTTGACCTCAATCGTGCCAGCTATGGTTTTTTCATGGAAATGACCATAGACCAAGTTTAGTATTTTTCCTCGTTAGTTTGTCTTATAAAACGACGAACGGCGAAGGTTTCATATTTTTTCGATTTTTTTAAATTAGTTATGCTCAGTCAAAGCCATCGAAACCCCGTTGACCAGCTCAAAACCCCTCTAAACCCCGCGGGGTTTCGCCTAACCCTAGCTCCCAATGTCAGCCGTCCGATCATACCCTCACACCAAGCGACAGCCCTCAGATCTGGCCTTTTAGAAGGAACTAGGTGGGCTGGCTGTGTGCAGGCTCCACGCAGTTGGATCACAAGGACGGCTCCGCATCGTTGGATCATGGGGCGATCCGCGAGAGACGATCCTATTGGTTGTGCTCGGCTGCTCGCCCAGCACTGACTCCGTGAAAAAAATGTTGTTATTGGGCCCAAAAGGAAACCAAGCTCTGGTTGGGCAGTCGAATTGCGTCTTTTTTTGCATCATTTGCTCTGTCTTTTGTGAACGTGCTAGCTCTGTATTTTTGCATCGTTTTTTGCATCATTTGCTCTGTTTTTTGTGAACATGCTGGCTCTGTATTTTTGGATCGTTTGAAATCAATTGACATTGCGTAGTAAATGACCAATTTTTAAGGGCCAAATTTATTTTTATCATGCAAAATGGCCACAAACTATTCAAAAATTCTCTCTTTTTGTTCATATAATATATATGACCACGGATTCCCACGCGTGCAATTAGCTTCTTTTTCTTCTTCTTTTTCAAACCACCGTTTCCCACGTGTGTACACTCCCGATGCTGCGGTGGGTTTGAAAACGGGTTACTTCACATTTGACCCCGTTATTGCCACGGCCAAATAACACGTAGCACTACGGCTATTTAAGCCACCCTCTGCCTCTGCCATCCCTCATCCATCTCCCTTCTTGCTCTTTGACCCCTTCTCCGTCTTCTGCACATCCCTAGGCCATGCAGTACACCGAACCAACTTACCACTTCCCACCCACCGTGCCGGAGAGGCTCTACCCTACCGGCGTGTACATTGATCGCACACTACCTGTGTGGGCGATATTAAGGCTAAGGACCGCAAGGAACTTCACCGAGTTCTTCCTCGCGTCCGGCTACCACCACCTCCCGAGGGGATCTCCAACGATGTTCCGCGTCGAGGAGGTCATCCAAAACCGGGTGGTGGTTGCTCTCCTTGCCCACTTCACCAACACATTCGATGCCTTCTACCTCCTCGGCCGGGTGTTTTGGTGTGGCTCCGAGTTCATCGCTTTCACCACCCACAACAGGTTCACGGAGTACAACAACATCTTCCCCACCGCGACGCGCATGCACACTCTTCCGTACCCCATCAACAACGCCCCGGAGGAGCAGTGAAAAGGGCGCCCGGAGGAGGAGCGAGGTGCAGAAGGCGGCGGCTAGCGTCCTAAACCCTCTATCTTTTTTAGTCTATGTTATGCTAAGTTGTAATTGAACTATGTTGGAGTTGCTATGGGCTTGTTGGCCCTTTTCTTAAAATCTATTATTAAGTTTTCTATCTATTCTATTATTAAGTTCTTCCTAGTTTGAGATATGTGATCGTGCTATGGGCTTGTTGGCCCTATCGACATATTGGGACTACATATTTGTTGATTATTTTCTTAGAGAGCTCGACTTGTTAGTAGGGTTCCCTTGTTAGTAACCACCTAGTGCATGCAAGCAAGCTTTGTTAGTAGGGATGAATGAGTACAACTAAGCAAGGGAGTGGCTCTTTGTTTACACAAGCCACACATATGTAGCCACCTAGCTAGAAGAGAGGAACCAACGGCAGTGACCGTCACTGCATCCGTGGCGGCTGGCGTGCAAGAAAGCTGCTCGGTCAGTGCATCGTGGCAGACGCATCGGCGCATGCAGGCTCAGTCGACGCATGCAGGCTCGGTTGGCGCATCGTGGGATCGTGCCATCAGCGCATGCAGGCTCGATCGACGCATGCAGGCAGGCTTTGTTGGCTGCATGCATAGCAGGCTTCTGTCCTGGCGGCGCGCGTAGACGTTTAATGCAAGGGACGGCCCAATGGTCGAACAGCGACACCACCCAACGCGGCCCCACTTGTCAGGTCGAACGGACGACACAGTCCAGCCTGGTCCCACTAGTCAGAGTTAACGGTCAAGCCTTTGACCCGACGGCAACGTCCGTTGTGCCCAGTTATGAGGGTTTCTGGCAGGGGAGTGGGGAAAATTGAGCAAAAGTTAAGAGCGCGGGGATGAATGAGTAGAGCTAAGGAACTAGGGGCACAGATGTAAAAATCCCTTTCTTGAAACTAGTGATTTTGTTAACCATCAACACTTGATGCTCTTTCTTGATTTCTATCTTCGCCAATTTCAGCATCGCGAAGACCTCAGGAATCACTTTCGTCATCCCTTGCATATTATAGTTCATCACGAAGTTCTAGTAGCTTGGTGATAGTGACTAGAGAACTTTGTCAATCACTATCTTATGTGGAAGATTAACTCCCACTTGATTCAAGCGATTGTAGTACCTCACTACAACAAAAACAATCACTAGACACGCTCAATTTGATACATAGGGACGTGTTCTTTCATCTCTAGGCAACTATGGAGCCGTTTTAGTAAAGCGTCCTTGGAGCGTATCCCCACGGACCGTCTGAACCAGGTAGACACATTTGCCAAGCGTGTCTTACATGGCATGAGACGCTTTGTAGGAACGTTAATAATCGTGTCTACATGTAGAGTCGTTATATTAGGCATGCTTCTATTATGTCTCTACCCGTAGACACGTTTCATTCGCCTCTTATAATCGTCTCTAAATATGCTTAAGCATCTTTATACAAATGGAATATTTTACTTCAAATATTATTTGATTTATTTCAAATTTGTTTCATCATTTCAAATTTAATTAATGTCTCTGATACGTCTCCAACGTATCTATAATTTTTTGATTGCTCCATGCTATATTATCTACTGTTTTGGACATTATTGGGCTTTATTATTCACCTTTATATTATTTTTGGGACTAACCTATTAACCGGAGGCCCAGCCCAGAATTGCTGTTTTTTGCCTATTTCAGAGTTTCGCAGAAAAGGAATATCAAACGGAGTCCAAACGGAATGAAACCTTCGGGAACGTGATTTTCAGAACGAACAAGATCCAGGAGACTTGGACCCTACGTCAAGAAATAAAGGAGGAGGCCACGAGGTAGGGGGACGCGCCTACCCTCCCAGGGCGCGCCCTCCACCGTCGTGGGCCCCCTGTTGCTCCACCGACGTACTCCTTCCTCCTATATATACCTACGTACCCCCAAACGATCAGATACGGAGCCAAAAACCTAATTCCACCGCCGCAACCTTCTGTACCCACGAGATCCCATCTCGGGGCCTGTTCCGGAGCTCCGCCGGAGGGGCCATCGATCACGGAGGGCTTCTACATCATCACCATAGCCCTTCCGATGAAGTGTGAGTAGTTTACCTCAGACCTTCGGGTCCATAGTTATTAGCTAGATGGCTTCTTCTCTCTTTTTGGATCTCAATACAATGTTCTCCCCCTCTCTCGTGGAGATCTATTCGATGTAATCTTCTTTTGCGGTGTGTTTGTTGAGACCGGTGAATCGTGGGTTTATGATCAAGTTTATCTATGAACAATATTTGAATCTTCTCTGAATTCTTTTATGTATGATTGGTTATCTTTGCAAGTCTCTTCGAATTATCAGTTTGGTTTGGCCTACTAGATTGATCTTTCTTGCAATGGGAGAAGTGCTTAGCTTTGGGTTCAATCTTGCGGTGTCCTTTCCCAATGACAGTAGGGGCAGCAAGGCACGTATTGTATTGTTGCCAACGAGGATAACAAGACGGGATTTTTATCATATTGCATGAATTTATCCCTCTACATCATGTCATCTTGCTTAAGGCGTTACTCTGTTTTTATGAACTTAATACTCTAGATGCATGCTGGATAGCGGTCGATGAGTGGAGTAATAGTAATAGATGCAGGCAGGAGTCGGTCTACTTGTCTCGGACATGATGCCTATATACATGATCATACCTAGATATTCTCATAACTATGCTCAATTCTGTCAATTGCTCAACAGTAATTTGTTCACCCACCGTAAAATACTTATGCTCTGGAGAGAAGCCACTAGTGAAACCTCTGGCCCCCGGGTCTATCTTCATCATATTAATCTTCCAACACTTAGTTATTTCCTTTGCCTTTTATTTTACTTTGCATCTTGATCACAAAAATACCAAAAATATTATCCTATCATATCTATCAGATCTCACTCTCATAAGTGGCCGTGTAGGGATTGACAACCGCTTATCGCGTTGGTTGCGAGGATTTATTTGTTTTGTGTAGGTGCGAGGGACTCGCGCGTAGCCTCCTACCGGATTGATACCTTGGTTCTCAAAAACTGAGGGAAATACTTACGCTACTTTGCTGCATCACCCTTTCCTCTTCAAGGGAAAACCAACGCAGTGCTCAAGAGGTAGCAAGAAGGATTTCTGGCGCCGTTGCCGGGGAGGTCTACGCAAAAGTCAACATACCAAGTACCCATCACAATCCCTTATCTCCCGCATTAC
The DNA here is from genome assembly GCF_018294505.1 of Triticum aestivum. NCBI lineage: Eukaryota > Viridiplantae > Streptophyta > Magnoliopsida > Poales > Poaceae > Triticum > Triticum aestivum. The sequence continues at coordinate 40,739,699 of NC_057814.1, read as the reverse complement.
ATTATTTGCCATTTGTCTCTCGTTTTCCTCTCCCCCACTTCACCCTTGCCGTTTTATTCTCCCTTTTTTTCCGTTTGCCTCTTTTTTGCTTGCCTTTTGTTTGCTCGTGTGTTGGATTGCTTGTTTGTCACGATGGCTCAAGATAATACCAAATTATGTGACTTTACCAATACCAACAATAATGATTCCTTAGCACTCCAATTGCTCCTCTTACCAATACTGAATCTTGTGAAATCAATGCTGCTTTGTTGAATCTTGTCATGAAAGATCAATTCGCCGGCCTTCCTAGTGAAGATGTTGTTGGGGAACGTAGCAATAATTCAAAATTTTCCTACGTGTCACCAAGACCAATCTAGGAGATGCTAGCAACGAGAGAGAGGGAGTGCATCTTCATACCCTTGAAGATCGCTAAGCGGAAGCGTTACAAGAACGCGGTTGATGGAGTCGTACTCGTAGCGATTCAAATCGCGGAAGATCCGATCTAGCGCCGAACGGACGGCGTCTCCACGTTCAACACACGTACAGACCGGGGACGTCTCCTCCTTCTTGATCCAGCCAGGGGAGAGGAGAAGTTGAGGGAGAACTCCAGCAGCACGACCGCGTGGTGGCAATGGAGCTCGTGGTTCTTCGGCAGAGCTTCGCTAAGCACTACGAAGGAGGAGGAGGAGGTGTATGAGGAGGGAGGGCTGCGCCAGGGAAGAGGTGCGGCTGCCCTCCCACCCCTCCACTATATATAGGGGCAAGGGGAGAGGGGGAGGCGCCCTAGGGTTTCCCCTAGGGGCGGCGGCCAAGCAGATTGGATCTCCCTAGGGAAAATCCTAGGGAGACTTGCCCCCAAGCCTAGCAGGTGGAGGCTTGCCTCCCATGCCAGGTGGAGGCGCCCCACCTCCCCAAGTAACGTGGGAAAGGGTGTGGGGGCGCACCACCCCTTAGTGGGCTGGTTTGCCCCTTCCCCTTTGGCCCATGAGGCCCTCCAACACTTGCCGGGGCTCCCGAAACACCTTTCGGTCATGCTGGCCATAGCCTGGTACCCCCGGAACACTTCCGGACTCCAATACCCTTCGTCCAATATATCGATCTTCACCGCCGGACCATTCCGGAACTCCTCGTGATGTCCGGGATCTCATCCGGGACTCCGAACAACCTTCGGTAACCACATACTATTTCCCATAACAACTCTAGCGTCACCGAACCTTAAGTGTGTAGACCCTACGGGTTCGGGAACCATGCAGACATGACCGAGACACCTCTCCGGCCAATAACCAATAGCGGGATCTGGATACCCATATTGGCTCCCACATGTTCCACGATGATCTCATCGGATGAACCACGATGTCGGGGATTCAATCAATCCCGTATACAATTCCCTTTGTCTATCGGTATGTTACTTGCCCGAGATTCGATCGTCGGTATCCCAATACCTCGTTCAATCTCGTTACCGGCAAGTCTCTTTACTCGTTCCGTAACGCATGATCCCGTGGCTAACTCATTAGTCACATTGAGCTCATTATGATGATGCATTACCGAGTGGGCCCAGAGATACCTCTCCGTCATACGGAGTGACAAATCCCAGTCTCGATTCGTGCCAACCCAACAGACACTTTCGGAGATACCTGTAGTGCACCTTTATAGCCACCCAGTTACGTTGTGACGTTTGGTACACCCAAAGCATTCCTACGGTATCCGGGAGTTGCACAATCTCATGGTCTAAGGAAACGATACTTGACATTAGAAAAGCTCTTAGCAAACGAACTACACGATCTTGTGCTATGCTTAGGATTGGGTCTTGTCCATCACATCATTCTCCTAATGATGTGATCCCGTTATCAATGACATCCAATGTCCATGGTCAGGAAACCATAACCATCTATTGATCAACGAGCTAGTCAACTAGAGGCTTACTAGGGACATGTTGTGGTCTATGTATTCACACATGTATTACGGTTTCCAGTTAATACAATTATAGCATGAACAATAGACAATTATCATGAACAAGGAAATACAATAATAACCATTTTATTATTGCCTCTAGGGCATATTTCCAACAGTCTCCCACTTGCACTAGAGTCAATAATCTAGTTCACATCACTATGTGATTGTAATGAATCCAACACCCATGGGGTTTGTTCATATCTCGCTTGTGAGAGAGGTTACTAGTCAACGGGTCTGAACCTTTCAGATCCGTGTGTGCTTTACAAATCTCTATGTCATCTTGTAGATGCAGCTACCACGCGCTACTTGGAGCTATTCCAAATAACTGCTCTACTATACGAATCCGGTTTACTACTCAGAGTCATCCGGATAGTGTCAAAGTTTGCATCGACGCAACCCTTTACGACGAACTCTTTCACCACCTCCATAATCGAGAAAATTCCTTAGTCCACTAGTTACTAAGGATAAGTTCGACCGCTATCATGTGATCCATTCCTGGATCACTCTTGTACCCCTTGACTGACTCATGGCAAGGTACACTTCAGGTGCGGTACACAGCATAGCATACTGTAGAGCCTACGTCTAAAGCATAGGGGACGACCTTCGTCCTTTCTCTCTCTTCTGCCGTGGTCAGGTCTTGAGTCTTACTCAATACTCACACCTTGTAACACAGCCAAGAACTCCTTCTTTGCTGATCTATTTTGAACTCCTTCAAAATCCTGTCACGGTATGCATTCATTTGAAAGTACTATTAAGCGTTTTCGATCTATCCTTATAGATCTTGATGCTCAATGTTCAAGTAGCTTAATCCAGGTTTTGCATTGAAAAACACTTTTCAAATAACCCTGTATGTTTTCCAGAAATTCTACATCATTTCTGATCAACAATATGTCAACAACATATACTCATCAGAAATTCTATAGTGCTCCCACTCACTTCTTTGGAAATACAAGTTTCTCATAAACTTTGTAAAAACCCAAAATCTTTGATCATCTCATCAAAGCGTACATTCCAACTCCGAGATGCTTACTCCAATCCTTAGAAGGATTGCTGGAGCTTTGCATACTTGTTAGCATCTTTCAGGATTGACAAAACCTTCTGGTTGTATCACATACAACCTTTCCTCAAGAAAATCGTCGAGGAAACAATGTTTTGACATCCTATCTGCAAGATTTCATAAATAATGCAGTAACTGCTAATATAATTACAACAGACTCATAGCATCGCTACGAGTGAGAAAGTCTCATCGCAGTCAACTCCTTGAACTTGCTGGAAAACATCTTAACGACAAGTCGAGCTTTCTTAATGGTGACACTTACCATCATTGTCTGTCTTCCTTTTAAAATCCATCTGCACCCAACAGCCTTACGACCATCAAGTAGTTCTTCCAAAGTCTACACTTTGTTTTTATACATGGATCCTCTCGGATTTTATGGCCTCGAGCCATTCGTCGGAATCCGGGCCCATCATCGCTTCTCCATAGCTCGTAGGTTCATTGTTGTCTAGCAACATGACTTCCAAGACAGGATTACGTACCACTCTGAAGTAGCATGCATCCTTGTCGTCCTACGAGGTTTGGTAGTGACTTGATCCGAAGTTTCATGATCACTATCATAAGCTTCCACTTCAATTGGTGTAGGTGCCACAGGAACAACTTCCTGTGCCCTGCTACACACTAGTTGAAGTCATGGTTCAATAACCTCATCAAGTCTCCACCATCCTCCCACTCAATTCTTTCGAGAGAAACTTTTCCTCGAGAAAGGACCTATTTCTAGAAACAATCACTTTGCTTCCGGATCTGAAATAGGAGGTATACCCAACTGTTTTGGGTATTCTATGAAGATGCATTTATCCACTTTGGGTTCGAGCTTATCAGCCCGAAACTTTTCCACATAAGCGTCGCAGCCCCAAACTTTTAAGAAACGACAGCTTAGGTTTCTCTAAACCATAGTTCATATGGTGTCGTCTCAACGGAATTGCGTGGTGCCCTATTTAAAGTGAATGCGGTTGTCTCTAATGCCTAACCCATAAACGATAGTGTAATTCGATAAGAGACATCATGGTATGCACCATATCCAATAGGTGCAGTTATGATGTTCGGACACACCATCACACTATGGTGTTCCAGGCGGTATTGGTCGTGAAACAATTTCCACAATTTCTTAATTGTGTGCCAAACTCGTAACTAAGATATTCATCTCTATGATCATATCACAGACATTTTATCCTCTTGTCATGACGATCTTCAACTTCACTCTGAAATTACTTGAACCTTTCAATAATTCAGACTTGTGTTTCATCAAGTAAATATACTCAGCATCTACTCAAATCATTTGTGAAGCAAGAACATAACGATATCCACTGCATGCCTCAACACTCATTGGACTGCACACATCAAAATGTATTACTTCCAACAAGTTGCTTTCTTGTTCCATCTTACTGAAAACGAGGCCTTTCAGTCATCTTGCCCATGTGGTATGATTTGCATGTCTCAAGTGATTCAAAATCAAGTGAGTCTAAACGATCCATCTGTATGGACTTTCTTCATGCATATATACTAATAGACATGCGTTTTATCCCAATATGACTCAAATAGCAGTGCCACAAGTATGTGGTACTATCATTACTATCTTATATCTTTTGGCATGAACATGTGTATCACTACGATCGAGATTCAATAAACCATTTATTTTAGGTGCAAGACCATTGAAGGTATTATTCAAATAAAAAGAGTAACCATTATTCTTCTTAAATGAACATCATAATCCAATCATGTCTATGCTCAACGTAAACACCAAATAACAATTATTTAGGTTTAACACCAATCTCGATGGTAGAGGGAGCATGCGATGCTTGATCACATCAACCTTGGAAACACTTCCAACACATATCGTCATCTCACTTTTAGCTAGTCTCCGTTTATTCCGCAGCTTTTATTTCGAGTTACTAACACTTAGCAACCGAACCGGTATCTAATACCCTGGTGCTAATAGGAGTACTAGTAAAGTACACATTAATATAATGTATATCCAATATACTTCTGTCGACCTTGCCTACCTTCTCATCTACCAAGTATCTAGGGTAGTTCTGCTTCAGTGACCGTTCCCCTCATTACAGAAGCACTTAGTCTCGGGTTTGGGTTCAACCATGGGTTTCTTCACTAGAGCAGCAACTGATTTGCCGTTTCATGAAGTATCCCCTCTTTCCCTTGCCCTTCTTGAAACTAGTGGTTTTACTAACCATCAACAATTGATGCTCCTACTTGATTTCTACTTTCGTGGTGTCAAACATCGCGAATAGCTCAAGGATCATCATATCTATCCCTGATTTGTTATAGTTCATCACGAAGCTCTAGTAGCTTGGTGGCAGTGATTTTGGAGAACCATCACTATCTCATCTGGAAGATTAACTCCCACTCGATTCAAGCGATTGTAGTACTTAGACAATCTGAGCACATGCTCAATGATTGAGCTTTTCTCCCTTAGTTTGCAGGCTTAAGAAACTTGTCAGAGGTCTTATACCTCTTGACATGGGCACTAGTCTGAAATCCCAATTTCAGTCGTTGGAACATCTCATATGTTCGGCGACGTTTCAAAAACATCTTCGGTGCCTCAATTCTATACCGTTTTAACATTACGCACTGAACTATCACGTAGTCATCAAAACGTGTATGTCAGATGTTCGCAACATCCACAAACGACGCTCGAGGTTCAGCACACCGAGCGGTGCATTAAGGACATAAGCCTTCTGTGCAGCAATGAGGACAATCCTCAATATACGGACCCAGTCCGCATAATTGCTACTGTCAACTTTCAACTAAATTTTTCTCTAGGAACATATCTTAAACAGTAGAAGTAAAGCGTAAGCTATGACATAATTTGCAAACACCTTTTGACTATGTTCATGATAATTAAGTTCATCTGATTATTTAATGAACTCCCACTTAGATAGACATCCCTCTAGTCATCTAAGTGATACATGATCCGAATCGACTAGGCCGTGTCCGATCATCATGTGAGACGGACTAGTCATCAACGGTGAACATCTCCATGTTGATCGTATCTTCTATACGACTCATGTTCGACCTTTCGGTCTCTTGCGTTCCGAGGCCATGTCTGTACATGCTAGGCTCGTCAAGTCAACCTAAGTGTTTCGCATGTGTAAATCTGGCTTACACCCGTTGTATGCGAATGTTAGAATCTATCACACCCGATCATCACGTGGTGCTTCGAAACAACGAACCTTCACAACGGTGCACAGTTAGGGGGAACACATTCTTGAAATTTTAGAGAGGGATCATCTTATTTATGCTACCGTCATTCTAAGCAAATAAGATGTAAACATGACAAACATCACATGCAAATCATAAAGTGACATGATATGGCCAATATCATCTTGCGCCTTTCATCTCCATCTTCGAGGCGCGGCATGATCACCTTCGTCACCGGCATGACACCATGATCTCCATCATCGTGTCTTCATGAAGTTGTCTCGCCAAATATTACTTCTACTACTATGGCTAACGGTTAGCAATAAAGTAAAGTAATTACATGGCGTTTTCATTGACACGCAGGTCATACAATAAATTAAGACAACTCCTATGGCTCCTGCCGGTTGTCATACTCATCGACATGCAAGTCGTGATTCCTATTACAAGAACATGATCAATCTCATACATCACATATATAATTCATCACATCCTTTTGGCCATATCACATCACATAGCATACCCTGCAAAAACAAGTTAGACGTCCTCTAATTGTTGTTGCATGTTTTACGTGGCTGCTATGGGTTTCTAGCAAGAACGTTTCTTACCTACACAAAAGCCACAACGGTGATATGCCAATTGCTATTTACCCTTCATAAGGACCCTCTTCATCGAATCCGATCCGACTAAAGTGGGAGAGACAGACCCCCGCTAGCCACCTTATGCATCAAGTGCATGTCAGTCGGTGGAACCTGTCTCACGTAAGTGTACGTGTAAGGTCGGTCCGGGCCGCTTCATCCCACAATGCCGCCGAATCAAGATAAGACTAGTAACGGTAAGCAAATTGAACAAATCATCGCCCACAACTACTTTGCGTTCTACTCGTGCATAGAATCTACGCATAAACTTGGCTCATGATGCCACTGTTGGGGAACGTAGCAATAATTCAAAATTTTCCTACGTGTCACCAAGACCAATCTAGGAGATGCTAGCAACGAGAGAGAGGGAGTGCATCTTCATACCCTTGAAGATCGCTAAGCGGAAGCGTTACAAGAACGCGGTTGATGGAGTTGTACTCGCAGCGATTCAAATCGTGGAAGATCCGATCTAGCGCCGAACGGACGGCGCCTCCGCGTTCAACACACGTACAGCCCGGGGACGTCTCCTCCTTCTTGATCCAGCAAGGGGAGAGGAGAAGTTGAGGGAGAACTCCAGCAGCACAACGGCGTGGTGGCAATGGAGCTCGTGGTTCTCCGGCAGAGCTTCGCTAAGCACTACGGAGGAGGAGGAGGAGGTGTATGAGGAGGGAGGGCTGCGCCCGGGAAGAGGTGCGGCTGCCCTCCACCCCTCCAATATATATAGGGGCAAGGGGAGAGGGGGAGGCGCCCTAGGGTTTCCCCTAGGGGCGGCGGCCAAGCAGATTGGATGTCCCTAGGGAAAATCCTATGGAGACTTGCCCCCAAAGCCAAGCAGGTGCAGGCTTGCCTCCCAAGCCAGGTGGAGGCGCCCCACCTCCCCAAGTAACGTGGGAAAGGGTGTGGGGGGCGCACCACCCATTAGTGGGCTGGTTTGCCCCTTCCCCTTTGGCCCATGAGGCCCTCCAACACTTGCCGGGGCTCCCGAAACACCTTTCGGTCATGGTGGCCATAGCCCGGTACCCCCGGAACACTTCCGGACTCCAATCCTCTTCGTCCAATATATCGATCTTCACCGCAGGACCATTCCGGAACTCCTCGTGATGTCCGGGATCTCATCCGGGACTCCGAACAACATTCTGTAACCACATACTATTTCCCATAACAACTCTAGCGTCACCGAACCTTAAGTGTGTAGACACTACGGGTTCGGGAACCATGCAGACATGACCGAGACACCTCTCCGGCCAATAACCAATAGCGGGATCTGGATACCCATATTGGCTCCCACATGTACCACGATGATCTCATCGGATGAACCACGATGTCTGGGATTCAATCAATCCCGTATACAGTTCCCTTTGTCTATGAGTATGTTACTTGCCCGAGATTTGATCGTCGGTATCCCAATACCTCGTTCAATCTCGTTACCGGCAAGTCTCTTTACTCGTTCCGTAACGCATGATCCCGTGGCTAACTCATTAGTCACATTGTGCTCATTATGATGATGCATTACCGAGTGGGCCCAGAGATACCTCTCCGTCATACGGAGTGACAAATCCTAGTCTCGATTCGTGCCAACCCAACAGACACTTTCGGAGATACCTGTAGTGCACCTTTATAGCCACCCAGTTACGTTGTGACGTTTGGTACACCCAAAGCATTCCTACAGTATCCGGGAGTTGCACAATCTCATGGTCTAAGGAAACGATACTTGACATTAGAAAAGCTCTTAGCAAACGAACTACACGATCTAGTGCTATGCTTAGGATTGGGTCTTGTCCATCACATCATTCTCCTAATGATGTGATCCCGTTATCAATGATATCCAATGTCCATGGTCAGGAAACCATAACTATCTATTGATCAAAAAGCTAGTCAACTAGAGGCTTACTAGGGACATGTTGTGGTCTATGTATTCACACATGTATTACGGTTTCCAGTTAATACAATTATAGCATGAACAATAGACAATTATCATGAACAAGGAAATACAATAATAACCATTTTATTATTGCCTCTAGGGCAAATTTCCAACAGATGCCGCTACTCATCTAAATAGCTTCGTTGATTTGTGTGATATGCAAAAGAAGAAAGATGTGGACAATGATATTGTTAAATTGAAGATATTTCCTTTTTCGCTTAGAGATTGTGCTAAAGCTTGGTTTTCGTCTTCGTCTAAAAATAGTATTGATTCATGGAATAAGTGCGAAGATGCTTTTATCTCTAAATATTTTCCTCCCGCTAAGATCATCTCTTTTAGAAATGATATTATGAATTTGAAGCAACTTGATCATGAACATGTTGCACAGGCTTGGGAGAGGATGAAATTAATGATACGTAATTGCCCTACACATGGTTTGAACTTGTGGATGATTATACAAAAAAATTATGCCGGATTGAATTTTGCTTCTAGAAATCATTAAGATTCGGCCGCGGGAGGCACTTTTATGGAAATCACTTTAGGAGAAGCTACTAAACTCCTAGATAATATTATGGTTAATTATTCTCAATGGCACACTGAAAGATCTACTAATAAAAAAGTGCATGCGATAGAAGAAATTAATATTTTGAGTGGAAAGATGGATGAACTTATGAAATTATTTGCTACTAAGAGTGTCTCTTCTGATCCTAATGATATGCCTTTGTCTACTTTGATTGAGAATAATAATGAATCTATGGATGTGAATTTTGTTGGTAGGAATAATTTTGGTAACAACGCGTATAGAGGAAACTTTCATCCTAGGCCTTATCCTAGCAATTCCTCTAATAATTATGGTAATTCCTACAACAACTCTTATGGAAATTTTAATAAGATGCCCTCTGAATTTGAGACTAGTGTTAAAGAGTTTATGAATTCACAAAAGAATTTCAATGCTTTGCTTGAAGAGAAATTGCTTAAAGTTGATGAATTGGCTAGGAACGTTGATACAATTTATCTTGATGTTGATTCTTTAAAACTTAGATCTATTTCTCCAAAGCATGATATCAATGAGTCTCTCAAAGCCATGAGAATTTCCATTGATGAGTGCAAAGAAAGAACCGCTAGGATGCGTGCTAAGAAAGGTTGCTTGATGAAAACGTGTTCTTCAAATTCCTATGAAAATAAAGATGAAGATCTAAAAGTTATTGATGTGTCCCCTATTAAATCTTTGTTTTGCAATATGAATCTTGATAATGATGAGACTGAATATGATCCACCTTTACCTAGAAGGCGTTCAAAAATTCGGAGTTTTTAGATCTTGACGCTAAAATTGATAAAAGTGGGATTGAAGAAATCAAAACGCTAGATATTAATAAACCCACTATTTTGGATTTCAAGGAATTTAATTATGATAATTTCTCTTTGATAGATTGTATTTCCTTGTTGCAATCCGTGCTAAATTCTCCTCATGCTTATAGTCAAAATAAAGCTTTTACCAAACATATCGTTGATGCCTTGATACAATCTTATGAAAAAAAGCTTGAGTTGGAAGTTTCTATCCCTAGAAAACTTTATGATGAGTGGGAACCTACTATTAAAATTAAGATTAAGGATCATGAGTTCTATGCTTTATGTGATTTGGGTGCTAGTGTTTCCACTATTCCCAAAACTTTGTGCGATTTTCTAGATTTCCGTGATTTGATGATTGCTCTCTAAACTTGCACCTTGCGGATTCCACTATTAAGAAACCTATGGGAAGAATTAATGATGTTCTTATTGTTGCAAATAGGAACTATGTGTCCGTAGATTTTCTTGTTCTTGACATAGACTGCAATCCTTCATGTCCTATTATTCTTGGTAGACCTTTCCTTAGAACGATTGGTGCAATTATTGATATGAAGGAAGGGAATATTAGATTCCAATTTACATTAAAGAAAGGCATGGAACACTTCCCTAGGAAGAAAATAAAATTACCATATGAATCTATCATGAGAGCCACTTATGGATTGCCTACGAAAGATGGCAATACCTAGATCTATCCTTGCTTTTATGCCTAGCTAGAGGCGTTAAACGATAGCGCTTGTTGGGAGGCAACCCAATTTTATTTTTAGTTTTTTGCTTTTTGCTTCTGTTTAGGAATAAATATGTGTTCTAGCCTCTGGTTAGATGTGTTTTTATGTTTTAATTAGTGTTTTTGCCAAGTTAAACCTATAGGATCTTCTTGGATGATAGTTATTTGATCTTGCTGTAATTTCATGAAACTTTCTGTTCACGAAAATAATTATTAAAAATAACCAGAATGTGATAAAATACTGATTCCAATTTCTGCTGATCAATAAACAAATTGTCTAGGTCGTCCTATTTTGGCTGATTTTTTGGAGTTCGAGAAGTTTGCATTAGTTACAGATTACTACAGACTGTTCTGTTTTTGACAGATTCTTTTTTCGTGTGTTGTTTGCTTATTTTGATGAATCTATGGCTAGGAAAATAGTTTATAAACCATAGAGAAGTTGGAATACAGTAGGTTTAGCACCAATATAAATAAAGAATGAGTTCATTACAGTACCTTGAAGTGGTCTTTTGTTTTCTTTCGCTAACGGAGCTCACGAGATTTTTTGTTGAGTTTTGTGTTGTGAAGTTTTCAAGTTTTGGGTGAAAGATTAGATGGATTATGGAACAAGGAGTGGCAAGAGCCTAAGCTTGGGGATGCCCATGGCACCCCCACGATAATCCAAGGATACCATAAAGCAAAAGCTTGGGGATGCCCCGGAAGGCATCCCCTCTTTCGTCTACTTCCATCGGTAACTTTACTTGGAGCTATATTTTTATTCACCACATGATATGTGTTTTGCTTGGAGCGTCTTGTATGATTTGAGTCTTTGCTTTTTAGTTTACCACAATCATCCTTGCTGTACACACCTTTTGAGAGAGCCATACATGATTTGGAATTTGTTAGAATACTCTATGTGCTTCGCTTATATCTTTTGAGTTATATAGTTTTGCTCTAGTGCTTCACTTATATCTTTTAGAGCACAATGGTGGATTTTTTTTATAGAAACTATTGATCTCTCATGCTTCACTTAGATTATTTTGAGAGTCTTAAATAGCATGGTAATTTGCTTAAATAATCCTAATATGCTTGGTACTCAAGATTAGTAAAAACTTTCTTATGAGTGTGTTGAATACTAAGAAAAGTTTGATGCTTAATAATTGACTTGAGATATAAAGATGGTGATATTAGAGTCATGCTAGTTGAGTAGTTGTGAATTTGAGAGATACTTGTGTTAAAGTTTGTGATTCCCGTAGCATGCACGTATGGTGAACCGTTATGTGATGAAGTCGGAGCATAATTTATTTATTGATTGTCTTCCTTATGAGTGGCGGTCGGGGACGAGCGATGGTCTTTTCCTACCAATCTATCCCCCTAGGGGCATGCGCGTAATACTTTGCTTTGATAACTTGTAGATTTTTGCAATAAGTATATGAGTTCTTTATGACTAATGTTGAGTCCATGGATTATACGCACTCTTTTTCGTTCCACCATTGCTAGCCTCTCTAATACTGCACACTTTTCGCCGGTATCATACACCCACCATAAACCTTCCTCAAAAAATCCACCATACCTACCTATCATGGCATTTCCATAGCCATTCCGAGATATATTGCCATGCAACTTTCCACCGTTCCGTTTATTATGACACACTCCATCATTGTCATATTGCTTTGCATGATCATGCAGTTGACATCGTATTTGTGGCAAAGCCACCGTTCATAATTCTTTCATACATGTCACTCTTGATTCATTGCATATCCCGGTACACCGCCGGAGGCATTCATATAGAGTCATATTTTGTTCTAAGTATCGAGTTGTAATTGTTGAGTTGTACGAAAATAAAAGTGTGATGATCATCATTTTTAGAGCATTGTCCTAAGTGTGGAAAGGATGATGGAGACTATGATTCCCCCACAAGTCGGGATGAGACTCCGGACGAAAAATAGTAAAAAATAAATAATAATTAAAAAGAGGGCATAAAAAAAGGGAAAAGGCCCAAATAAAAAAATAAGAGAAAAAGAGAGAAGGGACAAAGTTACTATCCTTTTACCACACTTGTGCTTCAAAGTAGCACCATGATTTTCATGATAGAGAGTCTCTCATTTTGTCACGTTCATATACTAGTGGGAATTTTTCATTATAGAACTTGGCTTGTATATTCCAATGAGGGGCTTCCTCAAAATGCCCTAGGTCTTCGTGAGCAAGCGAGTTGGATGCACACCCACTTAGTTTCTTTTGTTAAGCTTTCATATACTTATAGCTCTAGTGCATCCGTTGCATGGCAATCCCTACTCACTCACCATGTTATTTTGAGAAGACATAATTGCTTTGTTAGTATGCTTGAAGTATTATTATTTTTATGTCAACATTAAACTTTTGTCTTGAATCTTTCGGATCTGAATATTCATACCACAATTAAGAAGAATTACATTGAAATTATGCCAAGTAGCACTCCGCATCAAAAATTCTGTTTTTATCAATTACCTACTCGAGGACGAGCAGGAATTAAGCTTGGGGATGCTTGATACGTCTCCAACGTATCTATAATTTTTGATTGCTCCATGCTATATTATCTACTGTTTTGGACATTATTGGGCTTTATTATTCATCTTTATATTATTTTTGGGACTAACCTATTAACCGGAGGCCCAGCCCTTGTTGTTTTTTTGCCTATTTCAGAGTTTCGCAGAAAAGGAATATCAAACGGAGTCCAAACGGAATGAAACCTTCGGGAACGTGATTTTCAACACGAACAAGATCCAGGAGACTTGGACCCTACGTCAAGAAATAAAGAAGGAGGCCACGAGGTAGGGGGGCGCGCCTACCCCCCCAGAGCGCGCCCTCCACCCTCGTGGGCCCCCTGTTGCTCTACCGACGTACTCCTTCCTCCTATATATACCTACGTACCCCCAAACGATCAGATACGGAGCCAAAAACCTAATTCCACTGCCGCAACCTTCTGTACCGACGAGATCCCATCTTGGGGCCTGTTCCGGAGCTCCGCCGGAGGGGGCATCGATCACGGAGGGCTTCTACATCATCACCATAGCCCTTCCGATGAAGTGCGAGTAGTTTACCTCAGACCTTCGGGTCCATAGTTATTAGCTAGATGGCTTCTTCTCTCTTTTTGGATCTCAATACAATGTTCTCCCCCTCTCTCATGGAGATCTATTCGATCTAATCTTCTTTTGCGGTGTGTTTGTTGAGACCGATGAATTGTGGGTTTATGATCAAGTTTATCTATGAACAATATTTGAATCTTCTCTGAATTCTTTTATGTATGATTGGTTATCTTTGCAAGTCTCTTCGAATTATCAGTTTGGTTTGGCCTACTAGATTGATCTTTCTTGCAATGGGAGAAGTGCTTAGCTTTGGGTTCAATCTTGCGGTGTCCTTTCCCAGTGACAGTAGGGGCAGCAAGGCACGTATTGTATTGTTGCCATCGAGGATAACAAGATGGGGTTTTTATCATATTGCATGAATTTATCCCTCTACATCATGTGATCTTGCTTAAGGCGTTACTCTGTTTTCATGAACTTAATACTCTAGATGCATGCTGGATACCGGTCGATGAGTGGAGTAATAGTAGTAGATGCAGGCAGGAGTCGGTCTACTTGTCTCGGACGTGATGCCTATATACATGATCATACCTAGATATTCTCATAACTATGCTCAATTCTGTCAATTGCTCAACAGTAATTTGTTCACCCACCGTAAAATACTTATGCTCTTGAGAGAAGCCACTAGTGAAACCTATGGCCCCCGGGTCTACCTTCATCATATTAATCTTCCAACACTTAGTTATTTCCTTTGCCTTTTATTTTACTTTGCATCTTTATCACAAAAATACCAAAAATATTATCCTATCATATCTATCAGATCTCACTCTCGTAAGTGGCCGTGTAGGGATTGACAACCCCTTATCGCATTGGTTGCGAGGATTTATTTATTTTGTGTAGGTGCGAGGGACTCGCGCGTAGCCTCCTACTGGATTGATACCTTGGTTCTCAAAAACTGAGGGAAATACATACGCTACTTTGCTGCATCACCCTTTCCTCTTCAAGGGAAAACCAACGCAGTGCTCAAGAGGTAGCAGTCTCCACTCATAGACACGTTTTATTCGCCTCTTATACTCGTCTCTAAATATACATAAGCATCTTTATACGAATGGAATATTTTACTTGAAATATTATTTGAGTTATTTCAAATGTATTCCTCGTTTCAAATTCAATTATTGTATCATGTCATGGCTGCACATGCAGATTGATCAAGTAATATCATGATCATATGAAGGCATCATTCCACGTCATAGATGCATTTGCAAACATCAAACTCGGGAACAACATCCAATGCATTAATTAGCAGGAATATTGTGTCTTCTGAAAGTACATGGAGTTCCCAGCTGAATAATATCAAACATTCATATGAAACATGCGCTGACGCAAATAAATGATAAAATATCTTATAGACGGAAACTATGTTTCTCTATGAAGCTAAAATCTATACATAATCCATAAGATTTATCCATTCAAAGATAGATTCATTAACTGCTCCTGACTCCTCCGGTGCACTCCCTTTTCAAATCCTCAACTACCCAGCTACGCCCCAACTCTTTTAATGCACTCCCTTTTCAAGTCCTCATTGCCCTGAAAAAGAGATGAACAACGTTTACATGAACATATGATTATAGAGAAGTGGAGGACAAGTGATTCTTTGATGAAATTATAAGAAATGTATCATACCAATGATTTGTGTTTTGTGTTGGAGTGGTTGGCTTAACTATTTTTATCTAAAAATCCCAAATATTTTTGAATGGGAACATACGACAATGCTTGAATGGGAACATACTTACATGTGAGTGAGGCCAACCAATAGCATCCCTTACTGTTTGGAATTTTTCATAATGGTTTAACTAGTCTCTCATCTCCTAGATATGTATAGCAGTGAACAAAAACTGCAACCTATTGCTCTCCAAGCATGTTTCCTCCAGTCACATATGTTTTCTCTTTAATCACTAAAGTTCCTTTGGCCACGAGTTTGTTGCCAATCGTGTTATTGTTGTATGCAATACAATTAATTTTTAATTGCTTCGTTGAATCTGACTTATAATCTTCTAGTGGTGTCACAATAGTCTTTAAAAAGCGCTTGTCAAAATGGGATTGGTGTTTCATCATAATGTCATTTACCTTCCACTTACACACCAAATTAGACAAGCTCATGTACAGTCATTGGCATTTGGATATGTAGCATATGTTTACCTGCTTAGTGACTTGGTGAAGTCGTATACTTGGTTCAGGACCACCATGTTGCACTGCAAGATTATTTCAGCATAGGCATTCTGCAAAGCAGCACAAGAACAATCTGAAAGAAACATTCACCAGTTTAGTGATTTCACTAGTACAGGCTACAGAACTACAAAAACAACTGCTTGCCCAAACAGTTTGCAAAAAATGGTTGGGATGGGACTCTTCCAAATGGTTCTGCCAACACAGCTTTTGAACGTTTCGTGTTGCTAGTAACTATACGTGATGTGCAGATCAAAAAACGAAAACTATGTGTGATGGGGTTTAATGTGTGCTACTAGTTACTCTGCTCCTACCGTGGAGCAGAGCTTCTGCAGTTTGTACAATCGAAAAACAGAACCTTTACACAGGTTAAGCCACAAGAAATGAAATTACACCATGAGTTTAAGATCAAAGAATTTGAGTAATTTCTAGACCAAGACCTGAGAGAGCACAACACAATGGTCAGGACCAATACGAACCTGGGGCGCAGCTACCCTGGGCAGGATGTACTTCCGTGCTTGCTTTGTTTAATCCACCTGTGGGTTGAAGACGAAGTTGCTCGTTGCAGCAGATGATTCCTCCGACCTACCTGCCCAATCGCCGCCGTCGGCCTCGACGCACACGTCGGCCGGTCTCTGTCCCCCAACCTCCACGGCCTCCAATCACCCGCCCGCTGAGCTTCCATCAATCCGCCCACTAAGCCAATCGGCCACTGTCCGCCGGTCATGTATTGAGGCGATGCACATCAGCGGCCAGTAGATTGGAGGGATCTGATTAGATGGATTAGGATGGATTAGGAAGTTGGAGAAGAGGAGAAGTGGAGAGATGGCGGCGTGGGTGAGGAGAAGTGGAGAGAAGGCAGCGTGGCGGAGTATATATTACGAGGATTCTCAATAATAAGAGCGCTGGCGCGCTATTTGTTTGGCGGCAAATGGAAAATAGGGCGGCAAATGCCAAAATAATTACATCCCAATGAAATACGGGAAACTTAGTCCTTATCATTTGGAAAAAAAGCCTATTTATCTCTATACTATACAGACAACCAGAAAAGGGCCAATGTCACTTGATCTATTATTATTATTATTATTATTATTATTATTATTATTATTATTATTATTATTTCCATACATTGTGAAATGATTTATTTGCTTTTTTACACAGTACAGACGCAAGCGCTCATATACATGCGCATACACTCAACCCTATGAACGCACACACGCACACCTTACCTCTATGAGCACTTTCGAAAGACTGAGCCAGCATATCATTTTGAAATTTACGAAGTCATCGTAGTCACCTCGTCGTTGACGGGAACGTCTCCTCCCACTGAATGCGCATCACTGGAAATTCTGAAATAAATCCAGGAATAAATGCGAGCACCAGGACTTGAACCCTGGTGGGCTGGGATACCATAGTCCCTCTAACCATCCAACCACAGGTTGGTTCGCAGAATGATTTATTTGCTAGAAACATAGAATTCCATCATATCATATTGTGCAAGGGGATTCTTGTCTATAAGGGCATCTCTACCACTGACCGCTAAACGGATACTGTATTTGTCAGCAGCGATACGGTATCTCGTCATCCAACAATGCCCGCATACATTTCATAGCGGATTTGAAAAAAATCTGACGATATTCATGCAAATAAGAAGAAATTCATTTAAGTTCGGGCTTAATTGACATAAAGCAGATATCTCATCTGTTGAAATAAACCCGAAAGGACCTACATATATAGCTTGGAGAGGACGGTGACCACGTACACGTGGCCGCCCTGGCCGGCCGCACCTCCATCGCAATTGTATCATCGTTGTTGGAGTAACCCTTCTAGCGAGGGAAGGCCGCACGGGCGCAAAGCCATGTCGGGCCTCCATCGGTGCTCGCGGAGGAGCTACTCCGTCTCCGCCTCACGGTGATGAGCAACCGGTCGTAGGCCCAGGTATCCGCGAGGTCGGGTCCGCGCGGAACCAGGTAGGTGCCTTGTCGGACTTGGCGAACACGGAGCGACCCGTCATGTTGCACCGCTCCTGCCTCCCTGGCCACGCTCTCCTCGGCCAGTGGCAGACCCAGGAATGGGCATGGTCGAGGACCAAGGAATGGGCTAGGCCCCAGGCATCCTTCATTGACTATAGCACTATAGCAAGGAGATGGGCCTCATGTCCCACGCCGCCGCCCGGGCTGCCTGGGGCATGAATCCGACACTGTCCTCAGCCAAAACGATGACCCGCGCCAAGGAGTCGTGGTCACTGTGGCCACTGAGGTAGTGGAAGAGGCGGTCATGCACCATCACGATCGCCGACATCAGCTCTTCCTCGACGGCCTTGCCGCGCCATGCACAACAAGGTGGCAATGTCATCTGGTCGACGTGGGCGTCGCGGCTTTGTTTCTCTATCGTAATGGCTGCATGGCAGCAACGACATCGGCTCGTCCTTCACGCGACGTTCATTTGGACGTCGTGGTTGTGTGGGGGGATTGCGGCTCCATCTTCACGCGGCAGAGAGGTGGTGATGCCAGCTCCTTTCTTCACGCGCACGGTAGCACGACAGCAAGGCGGATCCTCCTTCGTGTGCTCGTAGTGGCTAGGGAGACGCTGGACCATGGCCCCATAGCGACCGCTCCATCTGACGGACGGACTCAGCGTCCATATGCGATGCGGTGAGGACGACACTGGAGCCCTGCTTAAATTGACACGACCAGGCCAGGCGAAGGGACGAAAAGCCATGGAAACCGGCTTCAACGCTTCGCAGTGGCTAGAGTAGGCTTCTCGGTCGCCGCCTCGACACTGAAGGGCGCCGCTCGCTCATCTGGTCTTGTCGCGTCGCTCTGACCGGCATCAATTCCGTGGAGTCACGTTCGCTCTGGAGCGACGCTGGCAGTCATGAATGTGCGGCAACCATTTCGTGCGGAGAGGTTTTTGTGTGGGACTAGGGTCGCGAACGCGTAGGTGGTAGCGGTTAGTATGCCGACAAAGCCCCCCTAGTTTGCGATTATTTTGCGGGAAAACGGACAAATGGACCAGTTTCCAGGCCGATGGGGTACTGTGTTGGATAACAAATTGCACCCTCAATTGATTTACAACCCTCATCTTCGGAACTAGGAGCATTGCACACTTTTTTCTGTTCAGCTTTTCGCCAAATTGGGTTGTATTTGTTTGTAAATTTTAATTTTCAATTGGTTCGGCAAAAACTATTGAAAATTTCCCAGGCTACTGATCATCATATGGTTGTCCTTGTGTAAAAATTTCATAATTTTCTGGACAATTTGCTTTTCAGTTCAAATTCGAGGCCAAATTTTGGTTGAAAAGAATTGACGATTCTCTTGAAAAATGACTCTAAATTTGATGAAAATTTCCCAGAATACTAGTCATCATATGCTTGTCCTTGTGTTAAGATTTCATCAAATTCTGGACGCTTTTTTTTCAGTTCAAAATTTGGCAGCTAGATCATCAACAAAGAACATATCTTTGGTTATCTAGATGTCGATCACCATTGATTTTCCTTTTGAGGGTATCTTAAGTCCTAGTGTTATGTACAACAGCCGAGAAACAATATGGACAATGATACACACACCACAAAAATGAACAGAAGGAAACTTAACGCTGGACACATCCGACGTTGTAGGCATGCTAAGCATGGATTAAGCCATACTTCCCAGTAAGACAAGGACCATGGCAGCATAAACCATACTCAAGATTTCAAGATAAGTACATCTACCAACATTACAAATGATCATGCCTCAAGACTCGAGCGTCTGGGACTGATCTGAAGTACTGAGACATAAATGCCCTGAATCTTAATTTGTACTCCTTCGGTGAGATTACTGTTAGAGATAGAATCTTGGAAACAACAAGCTATGTCTTCACCCACAACTCCAGTTGTTTGTCCCAGGTATATTGCCTCAAGTAATCTTTTATTCCGAATACAAGTTCCTTCTTCTGTTTGTCCACTCCAACGAACATGGAGTAATCCTTGAAATTCATGTTTTGGAAACATAAGAGCTGCAACTTGTAAGCTAACGTAATAAGCATACGGCCAAATGCTTATGAAGTCGATGAAAACCATTTGCAACAATAGGCATACTTACACATAAAAAGGATCTATCGTTCCAAATAGCACGTTCCATGAAGTTTTTGGGTTTTCCTTTAATGTAGATAGGCATGGTACGCATGTCTTAATAAATGTTTGATCCAAGAGTACGCTCTTGGGATTTGATGAATCAGCAGGATATCGTGAGAAAAGAGCACCCTTCAGATCATATCTACGCAGTATGTTACTGCCAAATAAAAGATTCTCCATAATCATGAAACTAATCCTTGCCTCCTTACAATTCTTAATTTCCTTGACCTGCAATAGTAGTTAGAGAGAATTAGAACATGAACATTAGATAGCGCGAGCATTAACAGCATAGAGCTCTGCAAAAAATAAATAAGTTCCTGGACCTGATGTATTCCCAGAATTTTTGCAAGGCAAGTAGGGTTACTTGGTGATTTCTCAGTAAGCACCAAACTCTTTAATTCGTTATTTCTCAGCAAGCTGACCCTTCTCTGAAATTATGCCACTACGAGAATTGTCAAAATCCTCAGAAGAATTTATAGTTGCTTCCAGTCTTTCCACTCCAATATTCACGACAGATAGTGTGTCCCCTTTAGTTAGAAGAAGAATCAACGAGATATAAAATAGGCTTACCTCAAGTTTGTTCCTTTCTTGTGCAAGCATACTGCTGACTTCCAAAAATAATCCCTCATATGTTGAACTGTGTGTTCTTCCCCATGGCTTCACCATAACATAGACAACATTTTAGCACAGAGATATTTTCAGCCTAAAATATTTTCAATGCAACTATCATACAATCTTCACAAACCACATACAAAGTATAAAAAATATTGTATACATGTCCAATGTCTTGTACCATAACCAACCAAGTACACTTTGGTTGTGCCCTAAATTAGTACGGAAAAAAGACAGCAACCATAAACTGTAATAAAACATTCTAACTGTGTGCTCCTCAACTACTACTAAAACCATAACTAAAATTGCAGCTTGGAGCTATATTTTTATTCACCACATGATATGTGTTTTGCTTGGAGTGTCTTGTATGATTTGAGTCTTTGCTTTTTAGTTTACCACAATCATCATTGCTGTACACACCTTTTGAGAGAGCCATACATGATTTGAAATTTGTTAGAATACTCTATGTGTTTCGCTTATATCTTTTGAGTTATATAGTTTTGCTCTAGTGCTTCACTTATATCTTTTAGAGCACGATGGTGGATTGGTTTTATAGAAACTATTGATCTCTCATGCTTCACTTAGATTATTTTGAGAGTCTTAAATAGCATGGTAATTTGCTTAAATAATCCTAATATGCTTGGTATTCAAGATTAGTAAAAACTTTCTTATGAGTGTGTTGAATACTAAGAAAAGTTTGATGCTTGATAATTGTTTTGAGATATAAAGATGGTGATATTAGAGTCATGCTAGTTGAGTAGTTGTGAATTTGAGGGATACTTGTGTTAAAGTTTGTGATTCCCGTAGCATGCACGTATGGCGAACCGTTATGTGATGAAGTCGGAGCATAATTTATTTATTGATGGTCTTCCTTATGAGTGGCGGTGGGGGACGAGCGATGCTCTTTTCCTACCAATCTATCCCCCTAGGGGCATGCGCGTAATACTTTGCTTTGATAACTTCTAGATTTTTGCAATAAGTATATGAGTTCTTTATGACTAATGTTGATTCCATGGATTATGTGCACTCTTCTTCCTTCCACCATTGCTAGCCTCTCTAATACCGCGCACTTTTCGCCGGTATCATACACCCACCATAAACCTTCCTCAAAACAGCCACCATAACTACCTATCATGGCATTTCCATAGCCATTTTGAGATATATTGCCATGCAACTTTCCACCGTTCCGTTTATTATGACACGCTCCATCATTGTCATATTGCTTTGCATGATCATGCAGTTGACATCGTATTTGTGGCAAAGCCACCGTTCATAATTCTTTCATATATGTCACTCTTGATTCATTGCAAATCCTGGTACAAGGCCGGAGGCATTCATATAGAGTCATATTTTGTTCTAAGTATCGAGTTGTAAGAAAATAAAAGTGTGATGATCATCATTTTTAGAGCATTGTCCCAAGTGAGGAAAGGATGATGGAGACTATGATTCGCCCATAAGTCGGGATGAGACTCCGGACGAAAAATAAAAATAAAATAAAAAAAGAGGCCATAAAAAAAAGGGAAAAGGCCCAAATAAAAAAATGAGAGAAAAAGAGAGAACGGACAATGTTACTATCCGTTTACCACACTTGTGCTTCAAAGTAGCACCATGATCTTCATGATAGAGAGTCTCTCATTTTGTCACGTTCATATACTAGTGGGAATTTTTCATTATAGAACTTGGCTTGTATATTCCAATGACGGGCTTCCTCAAAATGCCCTAGGTCTTCGTGAGCAAGCGAGTTGGATGCACACCCACTTAGTTTCTTTTGTTGAGCTTTCATATACTTATAGCTCTAGTGCATCTGTTGCATGACAATCCCTACTCACTCACATTGATATCTATTGACGGGCGTCTCCATAGCCCATTGATACGCCTAATTGATGCGAGACTATCTTCTCCTTTTTGTCTTCTCCACAACCACCATTCCATTCCACATATAGTGCTATGTCCATGGCTCACGCTCATGTATTGCGTGAAGATTGAAAAAGTTTGAGAACGTCAAAAGTATGAAACAATTGCTTGGCTTGTCATCGGGGTTGTGCATGATTTAAATACTTTGTGTGGTGAAGATAGACATAGCCAGACTATATAATTTTGTAGGGATAACTTTCTTTGGCCATGTTATTTTGAGAAGACATAATTGCTTTGTTAGTATGCTTGAAGTATTATTATTTTTATGTCAACATTAAACTTTTGTCTTGAATCTTTCGGATCTGAATATTCATACCACAATTAAGAAGAATTACATTGAAATTATGCCAAGTAGCACTCCTCATCAAAAAATCTGTTTTTATCATTTACCTACTCGAGGACGAGCAGGAATTAAGCTTGGGGATGCTTGATACGTCTCCAACGTATCTATAATTTTTGATTGCTCCATGCTATATTATCTACTGTTTTGGACATTATTGGGCTTTATTATTCACCTTTATATTATTTTTGGGACTAACCTATTAACCGGAGGCCCAACCCAGAATTGCTGTTTCTTGCCTATTTCGGAGTTTCGCAGAAAAGGAATATCAAACGGAGTCCAAACGGAATGAAACCTTCGGGAACGTGATTTTCAGAACGAACAAGATCCAGGAGACTTGGACCCTGCGTCAATAAATAAAGGAGGAGGCCACGAGGTAGGGGGCGCGCCTACCCCCCCCCCCCCAGGGCACGCCCTCCACCCTCGTGGGCCCCCTATTGCTCCACCGACGTACTCCTTCCTCCTATATATACCTACGTACCCCCAAACGATCAGATACGGAGCCAAAACCCTAATTCCACTGCCGCAACCTTCTGTACCGACAAGATCCCATCTTGGGGCCTGCCGTATGATTAAGCTGTAACGTAGTGGGGCAAGGGGGCGGTGCGGGGTGGTAGATGGAAGACTAGCTGCAGTGGAGTGTAGGTGGTGCAGGGATGCAGGAGGAGGCAGCCCGACGACGGCATAGTGGGCGCAAATGACAGCCCACCTAAGCGGCACACGGGTGCAGTAGATGCCAGCCCGCCGCGGTGGAGATTGGCAGGGGGACCAGGCGGCACAGGGGTGCAGGAGGAGCCAGCCCAACCGCGCTATAGATGGGCGGCGGAAGGTCGTGGCGGCGGGATAGGGTGAAGGAGGGCACGCGCTAAGATTCTGTTGCGTTCGTGGGCAGAGATGGGCCAAGGTAATTTCCATTTTCTCCCCCTTTTTTATTTGGTTTTATTCTTTTATTGTTAAACTCCTTTATGTATCCTAAAACGTCTTAAAAATTGTCTCTACCTATTTACACATGTAAAAATTAATAAATATGATATACCCAATAAGTTAAGATTTGTGACGTTCTATACATCGTCCCAAGAAGCGTGTCTACATACTAGATGCTTACTAGTATAGGGACGCATATGAAAGCGTCTTAGCAAAAGCGTGCCTACTGACAAGTTTTGTTGTAGTGCCTAGACATTCTGAGCACATGCTCACTAGTTGAGCAATTCTCCTCCATCTTGTAGGCAAAGTACTTGTCAGAGGTCTCATACCTCTCGATTCGGGCATGATTCTAAAATACCAATTTCAGGTCTTGGAACATCTCATATGCTCCATGGCATTCAAAATGTTTTTGAAGTCCCGGTTCTAAGCCGTAAAGCATGGTGCACTAAACTATCAAGTAGTCATCATACCGAGCTTGCCAAACGTTCATAACGTCTGCATTTGTTCCTACAATAGGTTTGTCACCTAGCGGTGCATCAAGGACATAAATTTCCTGTGCAGCAATGAGGATAATCCTCAGATCACGGACCCAATCCGCTTCATTGCTACTATCATCTTTCAACTTATTTTTCTCTAGGAACATATCAAAAAATAAATGGGGAGCTATATCGCGAGCTATTGATCTACAACATAGATATGCAAATACTATCAGGACTAAGTTCATGATAAATTAAGTTCAATTAATCAAATTACTTAAGAACTCCCACTTAGATAGACATCCCTCGAGTCATCTAAATGATCACGTGATCCAAATCAACTAAACCATGTCCGATCATCACGTGAGATGGTGTAGTCATCAATGGTGAACATCTCTATGTTGATCATATCTACTATATGATTCACGTTCGACCTTTCGGTCTCCAGTGTTCCGAGGCCATGTCTGTACATGCTAGGCTCGTCAAGTTTAACCCGAGTATTCCGCATGTCCAGAACTGTCTTGCACCCGTTGTATGTGAACATAGAGCCTATCACACTCGATCATGACGTGGTGTCCCAGCAGGAAGAACTTTCGCAATGGTGCATAATCAGGGAGCACACTTATACCTTCAAATTTTGTTTAAGGGATCATTTTATAATGCTACCGCCATACAAGAAAAATAATATGCATAATAGATAAACATCTCATGCAATCAAAATATGTGACATGATATGGCCGTCATCATCTCGTCCATCTCCGAAGCACCGCCATGATCTCCATCGTCACCGGCTTGACACCTTGATCTCCATCGTAGCGTCGTGGTCGTCTCGCCAACTATTGCTTATACAACTATCGCTAATGTATAGTGATAAAGTAAAGTACATGGCGTTTGCAATCTATTATATAATTAAACACAGAAAAATACAGAATAATATAGTATTAAAGAGACAAATAAGCCATCACGTTTATCCACATACGCTAACATTATTTGCATCGTCAGATCAAAAAAATAACGGTTGAGATTTAGAAAATTTTACGTAACATATAAACATGTGTGTACAAACATATTGGACTGTCACGTCTTTACGCTGGAAGACAAATAAGTCACCGCGAACTATAGAAACTGCCGGCCAAGATTAAAAAATTGATGCAACGTTGTATCGATTTGGAAAGAAAATACAAAGTACCATTGTCATCGGCTAACCCAAGCTAGAGTCCGGACAGATTTTATAAAGGACTCCGGAGCGATACAACATTGTCATGGGCCAACAACCCAAGGTAGTAGAGTCTAGCTGGGAGGCTAAGGTTTAGACTACCCATAATGGGAGTAACATAGGTAGTAACATCACATATATCTAGATAAAATAGATGATATGGCAAGCAATAAATGAAGGAAGAGGGGCATGTAGTAACATAGCTAGTTACTACTAGTGTGAGTAACATCACACATATCAAGACAAGATGAGTCTATAACATAATAAATGAAGTGTTGCATGTTACCACACATATGTTACTCCCCACTATAAAGGTAGTAACATAGAGTAGTAACATGAGCATGTTACTACTTTATGTTACTACCCATTGTGGTTAGTCTTAGCACTGACTTCTCCTAACTTTTTGTGCCTTTATTTTAAACCGATGCGACTGGACCTCAATAGTTAATTAATTGATAGTACATGATGAGAAACACAGCCGTGTGTAGCACAGTATAAAGTCCGTTACACTGACATATCAGTCATATTAATCAGTATTTACTTTGTACAGAACAAATACGTAACGCCAAATAATTAGGGTCTTTTTGACTTGCAAGATTAATAAATTTATAATGTCAGAAAAAGTAGTTATAAATTTATTGAAATAGAAAAAAATAAATTGTTCGCAAGTGCTAGCAACTCAAATTCCAAGTGATTAAATTTGTGCCTAATTTTTAATGCACAACAACAAAAGTGAAATAGTGTTTCTAAGAGATTAGAGTCCAACAGAAAATTACATCTATCTATTATATAATTAAAACAAGAGTCAAACAAGCTATTACGTTCGTCCACACAGATTAAATAATCTTGACCATTAATTTTGTAGATTAAGGGCTGAGATTAAAGATTTAAACGTTACATACAAATATTGTATATATGTCTTTTTTGGAACATAGGAAGTTGTCACGTACATGTCTTTTTTTAAGAAATTGATGTACCCGTGTTATGATGGAAAGGTGCAAAGCAAAATAAAGTATTGGTCAAGGAGACGTATAACAGATATACACCCATCTCAAACTAGATCACGTTAACACTGAAGAGAAAAAATAACACGGCCAGGTCACATAAAGACTTGGCGTATGTGGGCAGGAGACCGAGTCCTCAGGCAAAACAAAGGAGACCGGGTCCTTACGCACAAAAAAAAGGAGACCGAGTCCCTATTCAACTTCCCAGGAATTGGCGGCAAAAAAAAGTTCACAAGTATTATTATTTTCTATTTTTTTGCGAAGAAGTTCACAGGAATTGACGATGCAAAAATCATTAGTCGAACTTGAGTCTCCTTAGTGTCCAAATCTAAGTCAACTCGGAAGGAAAATACACGTGTGTGATTTTCTTAGGCAAATGTGTCTGATTTTCATGGTCCTACCAAACGTAAGAGCATGCTGATAGTATGATTAGATTTCAATAATATTATTACAACCGCGCATTTTTTTTTTACAACCGATGGCATTAATAATGATTTCAATAATGAAAAATGCAATTACTTTGCAGGTAAGCTAAATCAGAAATTAGATGGGTACACTATATATAATTAAAGTGTAAAATGTATATGTACGGTAAATATCCACAATATAATACAAAAAATTATTTTCTTATTTGCATGTAAATTAATTATAGAACAACATGTCGAATATATCTTTAAAAAATTGTAAGACATCAGTCTGTACTAATTAATGACTATTGTCAACCAACATTTGTAGCAGTATAAACATGCATGAATTGTTCGCAGACACATACATAAACATGCATGAATTCATCGCTATAGGAAAATAAGTTTAGATCAGTTGGACGAAGATGAGTTGAGGTATCCTTGAATTGAGGGTCGCCATTGATGTATGACAACCTTAAATATTTTGAAAATACTTGCATGTATGAAAAACATGTTGAGCTCATGAAGACATGGAAGAGAAAAATATTAAGAGAGCATCCCAGTGTCATTGTGTAACGTGTGTGAGCAACACATCTTTTGGTGGTCCGTGCTGAACTCAATCATGAGATGGAGGATGTAGAATCCATCCTTCTTGCTTGGTTTTGGGACATGGATGCAGCCGAAGTTAGTTTTATGCGCGAAACACATCTTCTTGTTCCTTTGTTTCCTGATCTGCATGTGGCCACCTCTAATGCTGAAGCCTTGGAGAGCATCATATAGAATATTCATTATGTGGGTGTAGTCCTTTTTCTTGTAGTCTCTGGAAGGGTCGAAATACACGGCGTGGGAGACTCGCGGGTAAAGAATGATAAGGACGGCGCGTCCGTTGCTGCGGGGAAAAGACGCCTCAAATTATTCTCCATATGAGCGAGAATGAATGATTGAAATGTACGAAAGGGTTGTCCGAAACTGACTTACTTTGGATGATAAGGCAGGAGGACAATTTCCTGGTCCTTATTATGTACCATGAAGTTTTGGAGGTAGTCCCTAGCAGTTTCATGCTCAAAGTCGCCGAGACTCGAGAAAGACTCGTGCATGTAGTACGGATCTGCCACACAGATTTGCGAGACTTCTTCTCTCTTCATGACGGAGCTCATATGTAGCGCAAAAAGGCGGACGATTGTAAAATCGAGCCACCTTGTGAGAAACATCTCAAAGATATGCTCAAACTGCAGGAAGAACACCTCCGTGGGCCGTGTGTCGACGTAGCACTTCCCCTCAGGCACACGAGCCGCGTATGTCGGATATCCTGGATCCTTCGAGGCTAGTAGGCTTTTCTCAGTCGACAGCACATAGTCGTGCAGTCTCCTGAGATCCCCTGATATTGCCTCCAGCGGTTTCGGCGGTAGCATCGGCTCGCCCGTGAGATGGAACATGGCCGCACCTTTCACGGGTACACGCTCTTCAGAATCCATCGTCTGGCTGCTATGTGCTCTGGCTTGTTTGGAGGCAACTATCTTCCCCGATATGTTCCTCTCCTTTTTCTTGGGCACACCTTCTAGACCCTTCCTTAACCCCTGCCCCAGTGTTCCCGGGCTAAGCACTGTACGACCCCCGGCTAGTTGAGCCTGTGTTGAGGCGGCATCTTCAGGCGTGTCCTGTGAGGATTTCATGAAGAGAGACTTTTTGCAATCCCTGCTACGACCTTCCTGCCCGGGCAGATCATCCATATCCTCATTAGCATGTTGATAGCCTGATGCATCATATGGTTGACTCATCATATCTATTTCACAGTCATACGCGTTTGTATTGAGGAAACCCATAGGGTCGACCTCCATCTCATCATCCATTCTCTGTTCTACAGGACCGATTACATCAGCAAGTACTATTGCACCCCCTTCATCACGTCGTCCGCCGCTCTCACCCGGCACTACAGGAGCCGATAATTGCGTAGGCGGGGTGGTGGTCTCCGCACATGCTTGTTGATGCGTGGTTATTGGTGTGATCTCGGCCGGCTCCAGACGAATAAGATTCTTCGGCCATAGCAGCACCCAACCCTTGCAGCTTCCAATCCGCGGCGGGGTCTCGTCGTCCTCTCCCACATGCTGTAGTGGAGGAGGCAAATCCTCGTGCCCCGATTTCACACTGGACAAGCTAACCCTGAAGTGCCCAGCAGGTATCGGCTGGTTGTGGAACGTGGGTTGCAAGGGGTTCATTATCATCCCCTTTCCCACGTAGACCTTCTGGCCCTTGATCAAGTAGAGTATGGTGCACGGGGTTTCTTCAGCCTGCAAACACATCACGGCTGTGGCGTAAAACATCCGAAAGGCAACGAAAATGGAATATTCTATATATATATATATATATATATATATATATATATATATATATATATGTTGGTGCGACATGTAATTACCGTGACGGCGTCGAGCTCAGCCAAAGACGAAGGCCCACCTAGCGCGCCAGAGACTGAGGACGGGCTGCTATGAGCGGGAGCGACTGTGAGAGGAGGCCCGGTTGCATGACCAAGTGATGGTGCGGTGGTGCTGTTGTTCATGGAGTTGCTCCCGACGAATCTGGGCAACGGGAAATCATGTATCGTCTTGTCTGGATTTTCCTTCGTCTAGTTGATGATAGCTGGAACCAAGTTAGTAGCGAAATCATTTCTGCAGGCAGTTACAGGTGCATTCGCTGCCTGCTGTAGCAACTCATTTTTCTCCTCGGCTGTTTTTTTCGCGTCCTCAGCTGCTTTTTTCTCGACCGCAAGCTTCACCTTCGCGTCGATGCCCGCCTGACTAAACTTCTTTTTCTTCTTCTTGGCCTCCGGGCCCTCGTTGTAAAACACCTTCCACGTGGCGCCGTCTCCAGCGCCGTGCACACGACCATATTGCGGCCGCTGGCCCAAAGGGAGTCCCTTAAGTTCGTTCAAGGCCCGGTTGAGAGGGGTGTCCCACTTGGGCCTCATCGGAGAAGTAGGGCTTTCGGCTGCAAGCTGGGGTTGCTTCTCCTACAGAAGGAGCGTGAACCGTTTAGGAATGTGTTGTCGACTAGATATGGAGCTAAATGTAAGGTGGTAAAAGAAATTACCAGTAGTCTAATCAATTTCCTCGTGATGTGGTCCGTGTAAAAACCCTTCTTTTCCTTGTCCCACTTTGTAGCGGGCCCTGATGAAGTCACGCTCCAAAGGGTTGGTGAACTTCGCGAAGGGGTCTGGGATACATGCGGCTTCATGTTCCGCGTCCTCCTTATCCCATATGGGACTTTTACCGAGGTAGCCACGGCTTCCGAGGCAATGCTTCCCTGTGTTCCTTTGCTGAAGGCTCTTGAATTTCGCAGCCTTAGCCTTGGCTGCCTCGGTAGCACAAGTGTCCTTGAACTTTTCGAACTCCTCTTCCGTAAGTGTCGGATTTTCCTCCAGAATCTTGGACAGGGGTTCCTCAGCCTCAATAGCTCGTTTCACCCTCCCTTTCCAGGAGGCCAAATCATTGCTGAACATGCCCATGGCGTGATAGTTAATATTTTTCATCTGCGGATCATCCCACGGTTGTTCTATGTTATCATCCCGGTCGGCGAACTTGAATCTCTGCGCAACTTCGTCAGGAGCAACTGCGTCAAATGTTCTTTACTCCTTAAGTCATCGTCGTTGATGCTCGCGCATTCCCGTAGGATGCATCCTACATGGTTCCCATAGCACTTGTGAGGTTCTTCCGGCTCTAATGGCTGAAACTTGCCAGGTGCCATCTTTGTGATCACTAGTCGTCCAATCCCTAGTTTGTTAGGTTTTCGTATCCTCTGCTTCTTCTTTTTGGTAGCGGCATCGGCGCCGGTACCTTCCCCGCCGGTATCTTCCCCACCGGTCTCGGCGCCGCCATTGGTGCCGGCGCCGTCGGTGTCGATGTCGGCGTCAGTACCATCATCGAGGCCTGTGGCACCCCGATCCGCATGGAGCAGGGGGCCTTCGCATGTCAGCCCAGGATAACACCTGACGCAGGACAGGTCCAAGATACAACATTCCAGGTACAAGAATATTCATCAAATACATGTATAAAAGAGTACATCATTGATGAATACAATTATCTGGCATAGCCCTAAGCCTATTAAAATGGCGGCGGAAGTCTTGGTTTGGCGGCTCATCAACTCTGGCTGGGCTCCACAACTCACAGGACTGGCAAGGTTACGGCCTAGCATGATGGATCAAGTGAACGGTTCGGGTATGACCTACAAAACTGGCATGACACGCCAGGTCAGTACATTGAATGTACTTGCAAGACAACCAAATACATAGCATCCAAACAAGCAGAAGACAAAGCAAGAACCAAGCGCATGCAACAACCTATCTCATATCAATTACTAAACATGGCATGATAAAGATCAACTAAGCATGAGCAATATCATAGCATCTACTAACATGTCAGTAATCATGGCCTATCAAAACATGCTTATAACATGGTAATAGCAAAACATAGCATATTATCCCAATCATGGCATAACTTAACATGTCAATCAAAGCATGGCATGGCATCATGAAACTATGCTGAAAATAAGCTACCGATCATATCAAATGCAGACATAACATGTTAACTATATGCAACCATCTTCTGTTCTATCATGGTTCTTAAATGCAACATATTACTCATGAAATGCAACCAAACTTGTGCACCGAGTCCCTCGGACTCTCTTACCAACGGGTTGTCTCGCAACCGAACGGTGATCTTTCCGGCGATCACAACCATGACCAACACTTGGTCTCCAACACTCATCGAGACCTCGTCCCGTGATCATATCAAAACATCGTCGTGACTTCTCACGATTATCTCATAGTTCAAGTCACCATATTCGTGTTATCACATCTTTATTTACCAACTTAATTATTTCAGGTTTATCCTCCATTTCGACCAAGACCTGATAGTGGGACCTACTACGAACTGTGTTGCTATCGATAGACTTTATATACACTCTGCAGAGGTAGCACACTGTACCCACACCACGGAACCCATGGCCTCGTCATCCCATTCGGGTGGACCAACGGCATTCCGACGAAACCGACCTACTGCCATGACACTCTCCCGGCCACTCCGACCCACTCCCAACTGGGCTAGTCCTGGGTGGCCCCGTGTCTACCAAAGACACAACGACCACCGTCGTGGCCAAAACGTCCCTCACGGGGACCGGTACCAAAAATTCTAACAACGGGCACACAAGGTTATTTCCGCCTATATGATTAGGGTAAGCATGCCCATAACCTTCCCTAGTTGGATGCACCGACGAGAGGCACGAAAATAGATCTCATTAAGGCCTTCCCACAAAGGCAAATGTTGCTGCACTGAAGAAGTTCGATTTGGTGGCACTATGACTCGATCCCATCGATGACGGAGGAGGTTTGTTATTATTAAGTCATTTTATTAACTTCTCCATCATCATGAACATGAATGCAACAATGAGCATGCAGCATACAAATGAATGAACAAAATATTGAACTTCTCAAGTACACAACTATTGAATACAGAGCATGACAATATCAAGTACTAGCATATCACGGTGCATTTCAATCATCATAACATCTTATAACGATGACATGAAAATAAAGTGGAGTAGTGACATGGCATTATTAATAATAACATTCTAATTAGCATGGCAAAAGATATCATGAAAACACACGCATGCATGACAGGCATAATGGAATAACTGCAGACGAAAATGATATGAAACAACTGCAACTACACACACAAGGTGCAAGCAAAGTCAACATGCAAGTTCGGGGCTCATGATAAGAGGTTGGCTTGCTTGGGGGTCGACAAATACTCCGGGAAGAAGTGGGAAACGATCGCGGAACGATTTGCCGGAAACAGTTCTCTCTCGGAGGGGCTGTTTACGGGCAAGGGCAAAATGATCATTTTCACTGTGTCGAAACATAATGAAAATGATACCAACGGAAAGAGCTCGACGGACAGAGAACGTGAGCGCTGGAGTCACCTCAATCGGAGTTGTGCTTGCAAAGATACAACCGTTTGAATGACAGGGACTAATCTGTAAAATAAATATTCACAGACAGGCCCTTGTCAGTTAAAACAGAAAGCGCACTAAGGAAAATACGTTTTCAGAGAAGGGAAAGCGCATTACTGACAGCAGGCGACAGAAAGTACGTTTTCAGAAAACGAAAACGCATTTCTCTCTGAAGCCGCGACGAAGTACGCTTTCGAGAAACGAAAGCGCATTCGCGCGGCGCGTCTCCACTTACGCCAGCTCAGCGAGCTGGCCCGGTCAGTGTGCAGAGGCCGACAGGCGGGGCCCAGAGGCAGGGTCAACGCTGGGCGGGGCCTGCCTAGCCTTCTTCTTCTTCCCGCTCAGGGGCGCGACGAGCCGAGGCAGGGGATCGCCCCGACGAGGAGCGCCGGCGACTCCGGCCACCGTTCGCAACGGCCAACCTACCCAGATGCTCAGCATGAATAGGCGCATCTCGGGGTGGTAGCCTCTGCCGTCGACGAGCGTTGTAGCGGAAGCAGCGAGGCACGCGGCCGAGAGGGGCTTCGGGCTCGGGTGGACACGGGGCTGCGGTGAGGTAAATGGAGGGGCGGCGGGTCGGGAAGGGTCGCCGGAGAGTGGCGCGTCCATCCATGGGCTCGGACTGGGCAGGGGATGACCTGAGTGGGGGTTTGGGTGCGGAGGCCGAGGGCAAACTCCGGCGAGGGATTCGGCCGGGCACGGGTGTGAGAGGGCTCCAGAGGAAGAGGGGAGGGGGCTGGCTTGCTCGGAGAAGGCTGGGGCTGGCTATTTATAGCCGGGACAAGGAGGGGAGGAGGTGGCACGCGGTGGGCGACATGTCCGCGCGTCGGCAGGCGCGACCAAGGCCCACGGGAAGCGGCGGGAAGGCGACGAGGAGGATCAAGACGAGCAGCAGAGGCTCACAGAGACGAGAGGCGCTCGTGGACGAAAGGAGGAAGCGGACAGAGGCGAGGAAGAAGATGATGGCTACAGCAGCTCACTGTTCGGTCGTTGGCACGGCTCGCCGGAGAAGAAAACGAAGGGGGCCAGTGGTCCAGAGGGAAGAGGACGCCGAGGGGGAATTGTTGGGCATTAATGGCGGGCCAGAGACGGTCGGAGCAGCGCTGCCGACGACAACAGTGGCTAGACCACCGTTTTGGCTGGCTGCCCTCGTAGCCACCATCGGCATGGTGCGCTCTGGGGTTTTTACTGATGTAAGTTCATGTCTTCCGCGTAGTCCTTCCAGAGTGGAGTATTACCATGGTAAAGAAACGGGCAGAGACAAATTTAGCTGAGTAAACCAAGCTGCACAAGTTTGCTGTTGCAAACTTGGCAACATCCTAGAGATAAAACCAGAGAGGTTAAATGGTAAAATGGATGTCTGGTAGGCTTAGGGTAACATTGACTACGGTCCTGGGAGTCTTGAGGTAATTTGGACAACTATTTACCATAGTTGCTGTACAACTACCAAATCTGACCCAGAAACTGAATGAGGAAGAAGCACTCACTAGGAGTGATGAATTGAGATAAAAATAGGCAAAGCTTGATGATTTGGACATACAATGATGCTGTAAAAAGTTCATACCAAATGGACTTACCAAAATGGTACTTCCTTCACAGCTATCATTGCTGTCGAAAAACTTCAGAAAAATCCTCATGGCAAATGGCTAGATGAAATGAGCCAAAATCTTGTGGAGATGGATAATATAGATAGGAGAAGGCCTGGGAAGATTATCAGCCATAGTGGCACAAGATAAAATACACTTGCTTCACAAACTGAAAATTTGGGCAGAAAACAACAATTGCTCATGTGCTCACATAGTTCAATGAAATGAAGTGAATTTGGGTGGAGGCTAATGATTTGAGATACTTGTGAAGATGGAGAAGTTTCATCCCATTTGGAAACACTATGAAGGTACTTCCTTCACAAAGTTGTGTTCTGGTCAGAAACTTTGAAACATTGCACAGGGAGCTAGGATGAATGGATTGAGCTCATATTTGGTATCCATGGGTTATTTATCCATGTTAATCACCCTGCCAAATTGCAGCTCCATTGAACTTAGGAATAAAGCACTTCCTTTGCAAAATTTCAGAGAAGGCAGAAACTTGCATTGGATCATGTGCCAAATTTTTGAACTGAGGAACATGAGATTAGGATGGAACTAGTGATTATATAGCAAGGACAAGCTCCACAATTTATGTGGGAATTTTCTCTGCTATAAAATTAGTAGTTCCTTTGGAAAATGGCAGAAATGCAATATTGGCATTAAATAGGAAAAGGCAATTTTCCTTATTTAATTATGGCCAATATACTTGCCAGAGCTTGAATTAGGCATAAGTATCAACTCCACCAATTCTCATGAATTTAGGAGATGCCTAGCTATGCCTTTGGATTTTATTCCTTAGAAAGGCAAGAAAAGGAATAAATCACAATTAAAAAATATTGCATTGGACTTAGCAATATTTTTGCATATCCAAGGTTCAGAAAGATAGGAGGATCTCTGGGAACAATTGGGAGGATCAATAGAGCAAGGAAAATGATGGCTCCTTTGTTAGCACGAAGGACCTATCCAAATTCCAAAAATTTGGAATTAGGGTTTGAGAGGATTTGTGCTGATGCAAATGAGGTATTGCCCACTGAAAAAGACATGAGCAAGATTTTGAAAGGTTGAAAATGACAAGAATCATCAGAGTCATTCAACAAACTCAGGAGAAAATTTTGAAAATGAGTGCCAGGAGAGAATAACAGCACAAAAATTGATAACCCAATTTTGGGGCTATTACAACTCTTCCCTCCTTAAAAAGAATCTCGTCCTCGAGATTCCTAGGGTTACAGCACAAACGAAAGAATAACAACTCCGAGGAAAAACCTCTGGGTTAATTTCAAACGAGTTGGGGGCACCGAGAAAAATTTCGCAGATTTAGGTGTCGAGGTAGAATCGAGGGTGAAACCTGTATCGGGGTAGATGTACTGGATCCAGTGAAGTAAAGTTGGCAGCGTTTCTCTGAAATGAAATCGGGGAAAAGAATTAGAGTCGAGGAATTTCCAAGCGGAAATGCCTTTGCGAGGCCCTGGATTTGAAATACGGCACACGGTGTACGCACGGATAGATAGGGATATGTGACTTTGCATTCCCCCGAGTACTGCCCGAATGTACTCGTTGGTGAACCGGGTATGCATGTGGTATGCAGAATAATCTAAACTAGCAAACAGACAGATGCAATAAACATGCAATGGAAAAACACACCAGACAAATCATACTAAAGTGTTTTAATGCTAGTGGGTGTATGTACTCCTGGCATACATATACCTACACCAGCGCGCATTTTATTATAGACTCGAGACGAGTCAATGTTATTTTAGTGTATGTGATCTACTAATTAAAATCTTGTTAGCAACACAGTGTCAACCCTGTCAAACATTTCTGCTTGACAGAGAGACAAGCAAAAACAACACAAAAACAAAAGCACAAAAACATAGAACACAACATACGGATTACAACAGTACCAGCATACAACAAAGCACGAACGCTCTACGCGCTAAACGAAAGAACTCATATCGGGATACATAGTTCTATCCTCATATCGAGGATGAACCGACAGACTGATCACCTCACTGCGTGACTGAGTTCATGCAGAGGACTTGCCTTGCTGGGGCTCTCCTGGAGGACAAAGACTGAGCCAATCCTCATCTTCATCGTCCGACACTACTATGGGTTGGGGTTCGGCTGCTGGGGGTGTGGCTGAAATTGATCCGAGAAAATGCTGCCGGTGGATCCATAAAAGAGCCTTGTCGAGGGTGACGATGTTGGGTCTAGGCCACAACACAGGTTGAGAGGGTAGCACTGGTTCGGATGGCGTTGGGAAAATGACTTGAGATGCGAATTTACGAGACTCACGGTAAGCTTCCTGGACAACTCGCACCACATCGTTGTCCAGAGTTTGAAACTCGGCAAGCATCTTGGAAATCATCATCCCCTGGGCGGTGATATGCTGCACCAGGCGAGCGATTGCGGGGTCATCTCCTTGGATAGCGGGAGAAGGCTGCATTCCTACTTCTGTCACAATGGGGTAAAAGCCGAAATCCCGCCTCGCTGCCATATGCGGGTACCTGGTTCGGAGGTGAAGCATAGCTTCCACGGCAGCGGCCTAAATGGCTAAATCAGAGGTAGGCATGGCTCTCCCCTGAAAAACCAACAGCTGGCCATCTACTGCGGGACCTAGGCTGATGTGCACTCTTGCATCAAAGCGATGAAGGTGAGGGACGGGTGCCGATTGGAACACCAGGTAATCGGGGCTAGCCTTACAGCCAAAGGCTTTGGTGAGCATCTGAGTAAGAAGGGGTGGAAAGCCAGTGTGGTTGACGGCACCGGTGCGGGTGTAAAACTTGGGAGCTTTGAAGGTGCCAGTCATGGCTGGAGTGCTACTAGCAAGGCTTCTCTGCAAAGACATGGCTGACTGAGGGGTGAGCGATACGGCGAGCGGAAAGGGGGCTATGCGGGACATGCCTGCATGGTGTGGCCCCTTTCCCTTAATGGCGAAGGGCAAGCGGTGCGGCCGACCAGAAAGGATGCGGTTGCTATTCGTTCCACGGATAACTAGGCGGGGACAGCGGGGCGAGGACGTGTCGGTCCCGACTGCGCCACTTGTTGATTAACAGTGGCCATGCCGGATGCCAGGGATGGGTCAAATCCCTTAGGGCCATTACGGTTTAATGGTAGCGGTGATCTAATACTAGGATAACCTATGCCAGCCTGGCTGCTCTGATACCATGTCCTGTGGTAGCCCGATCCGCATGGAGCAGGGGGCCTTCGCATGTCAGCCCAGGATAACACCTGACGCACGACAGGTCCAAGATACAACATTCCAGGTACAAGAATATTCATCAAATACATGTATACAAGAGTACATCATTGATGAATACAATTATCTGGCATAGCCCTAAGGCTATTAAAAAGGCGGCGGAAGTCTTGGTTTGGCGGCTCATCAACATTGGCTGGGCTCCACAACTCACAGGACTGGCAAGGTTACGGCCTGGCATGATGGATCAAGCGAACGATTCGGGTATGACCTACAAAACTGGCATGACACGGCAGGCCAGTACATTGAATCTACTTGCAAGACAACCAAATACATAGCATCCAAACAAGCATAAGACAAAGCAAGAACCAAGCGCATGCAACAACCTATCTCATATCAATTACTAAACATGGCATGATAAAGATCAACTAAGCATGAGCAATATCATAGCATCTACTAACATGTCAGTAATCATGGCCTATCAAAACATGATTATAACATGGTAATAGCAAAACATAGCATATTATCCCAATCATGGCATAACTAACATGTCAATCAAAGCATGGCATGGCATCATGAAACTATGCTAAAAATAAGCTACCGATCATATCAAATGCAGACATAACATGTTAACTATATGCAACCATCTTCTGTTCTATCATGGTTCTTAAATGCAACATATTACTCATGCAATGCAACCAAACTTGTGCACCGAGTCCCTCGGACTCTCTTACCAACGGGTTGTCTCGCAACCGAACGGTGATCTTTCCGGCGATCACAACCATGACCAACACTTGGTCTCCAACACTCATCGAGACCTCGTCTCGTGATCATATCAAAACATCGCCGTGACTTCTCACGACTACCTCATAGTTCAAGTCACCATATTCGTGTTATCACATCTTTATTTACCAACTTAATTATTTCAGGTTTATCCTCCATTTCGACCAAGACCTGATAGTGGGACCTACTACGAACTGTGTTGCTATCAATAGACTTTATATACACTCCGCAGAGGTAGCACACTGTACCCACACCACGGAACCCATGGCCTCGTCATCCCATTCGGGTGGACCAACGGCATTCAGACGAAACCGACCTACTGCCATGACACTCTCCCGGACACTCCGACCCACTCCCAACTGGGCTAGTCCTGGGTGGCCCCGTGTCTACCAAAGACACAACGACCACCATCGTGGCCAAAACGTCCCTCACGGGGACCGGTACCAAAAATTCTAACAACGGGCACACAAGGTTATTTCCGCCTATATGATTAGGGTAAGCATGCCCATAACCTTCCCTAGTTGGATGCACCGACGAGAGGCACGAAAATAGATCGCATTAAGGCCTTCCCACAAAGGCAAATGTTGCCGCACTGAAAAAGTTCGATTTGGTGGCACTATGACTCGATCCCATCGATGACGGAGGAGGTTTGTTATTATTAAGTCATTTTATTAACTTCTCCATCATCATGAACATGAATGCAACAATGAGCATGCAGCATACAAATGAATGAACAAAATATTGAACTTCTCAAGTACACAACTATCGAATACAGAGCATGACAATATCAAGTACTAGCATATCACGGTGCATTTCAATCATCATAACATCTTATAACGATGACATGAAAATAAAGTAGAGTAGTGACATGGCATTATTAATAATAACATTCTAATTAGCATGGCAAAAGATATCATGAAAACACATGCATGCATGACAGGCATAATGGCATAACTGCAGACGAAAACGATATGAAACAGCTGCAACTACACACACACAAGGTGCAAGCAAAGTCAACATGCATGTTCAGGGCTCATGATAAGAGGTTGGCTTGCCTGGGGGTCGACAAATACTCCGGGAAGAAGTGGGAAACGATCGTGGAACGATTTGTCGGAAACAGTTCTCTCTCGGAAGGGCTGTTTATGGGCAAGGAAAAAATGATCATTTTCACTATGTGGAAACATAATGAAAATGATACCAACAGAAAGAGCTCGACGAACAGAGAACGTGAGCGCTGGAATCACCTCAATCGGAGTTGTGGTTGCAAAGATACGGTCGTTTGAATGACAGGGGCTAATCTGTAAAATAAATATTCACAGACGGGCCCTTGTCGGTTAAAACAGAAAGCGCACTAAGGAAAATACGTTTTCAGAGAAGGGAAAGTGCATTACCGACCGCAGGCGACAGAAAGTATGTTTTCAGAAAACGAAAACGCATTTCTCTCTGAAGCCGTGACGAAGTACGCTTTCGAGAAACGAAAGCGCATTCGCGCGGGGCGTCTCCACTTACGCCAGCTCAGCGAGCCGGCCCGATCAGCGTGCAGAGGCCGACAGGTGGGGCCCAGAGGCAGGGTCAACGCTGGGCGGGGCCCGCCTGGCCTACTTCTTCTTCCCGCTCGGGGGCGCGACGAGCCGAGGCACGCGATCGCCCCGACGAGAAGCGCCGGCGAGTCCCGCGACCGTTCGCGACGGCCGACCTACCCAGATGCTCAGCATGAGTAGGCGCATCTCAGGGTGGTAGCCTCTGCCGTCGACGAGCGTTGTAGCGGAAGCAGCGAGGCACGCGCGGAGAGGGGCTTCGGGCTCGGGTGGACACGGGGCTCCGGTGAGGGAAATGGAGGGGCGGCGGGTCGGGAAGGGTCGCCGGAGAGTGGCGCGTCCATCCATGGGCTCGGACTGGGCAGGGGACGGCCTGAGTGGGGGTTCGGGTGCGGAGGCCGAGGGCGAACTCCGGCTAAATTGCCGGGCTCCCGGGAGGGATTCGGCCAGGCACCGGTGTGAGAGGGCTCTAGAGGGAGAGGGGAGGGGGCTGGCTTGCTCGGAGAGAGGCTCGGGTTGGCTATTTATAGCCGGGGCAAGGAGGGGAAGAGGTGGCACGCGGCGGGCGACGTGTACGCGCGTCGGCAGGCGCGGCCAAGACCCACGGGAAGCGGCGTGAAGGCGACGAGGAGGATCAAGACGAGCAGCAGAGGCTCACGGAGACGAGAGGCGCTCGGGGATGAAAGGAGGAAGCAGACAAAGGCGAGGAAGAAGACGATGGCTATAGCAGCTCACTGTTCGATCGTTTGGACGGCTCGCCGGAGAAGAAAACGAAAGGGGCCAGAGGTCCAGAGGGAAGAGGATGCCGAGGGGGAACTGTTGGGCATTAATGGTGAGGCCAGAGACGGTCGGAGCAGCGCTGCCGACGACAACAGTGGCTAGACCACCGTTTTGGCCGGCTGCCCTCGTAGCCACCACCGGCATGGTGCGCTTTGGGGTTTTTACAGATGTAAGTTCATGTCTTCCGCGTAGTCCTTCCAGAGTGGAGTATTACCATGGTAAAGAAACGGGCAGAGACAAATTTAGTTGAGTAAACCAAGCTGCACAAGTTTGCTGTTGCAAACTTGGCAACATCCTAGAGATAAAACCAGAGAGGTTAAATGGTAAAATGGATGTCTGGTAGGCTTAGGGTAACATTGACTACGGTCCTGGGAGTCTTGAGGTAATTTGGACAACTATTTACCATAGTTGTTGTACAACTACCAAATCTGACCCAGAAACTGAATGAGGAAGAAGCACTCACTAGGAGTGATGAATTGAGATAAAAATAGGCAAATCTTGATGATTTGGACATACAATGATGCTGTAAAAAGTTCATACCAAATGGACTTACCAAAATGGTACTTCCTTCACAGCTATCATTTCTGTCGAAAAACATCAGAAAAATCCTCATGGCAAATGGCTAAATGAAATGAGCCAAAATCTTGTGGAGATGGATCATATAGATAGGAGAAGGCCTGGGAAAATTATCAGCCATAATGGAGCAAGATAAAATACACTTGCTTCACAAACTGAAAATTTGGGCAGAAAACAACAATTGCTCCTGTGCTCACATAGTTCAATGAAATGAACTGAATTTGGGTGGAGGCTAATTATTTGAGATAATTGAGAGGATGGAAAAGTGTCATCCCATTTGGAAACACTATGAAGGTACTTCCTTCACAAAGTTGTATTCTGGTCAGAAACTTTGAAAAATTGGACAGGGAGCTACGATGAATGGATTGAGCTCATATTTGGCATCCATGGGTTATTTATCCATGTTAATCACCCTGCCAAACTGCAGCTCCATTGGACTAAGGAATAAAGCACTTCCTTTGCAAAATTTCAGAGAAGGCAGAAACTTGCATTGGATCATGTGCCAAATTTTTGAACTGAGGAACATGAGATTAGGATGGAACTAGTGATTTTATAGCAAGGACAAGCTCCACAATTTATGTGGGAATTTTCTCTTCTATAAAAATAGTAGTTCCTTTGGAAAATGGCAGAAATGCAATATTGGCATTAAATAGGAAAAGGCAATTTTCCTTATTTAATTATGGCCAATATACTTGCTAGTGCTTGAATTGGACATAAGTATCAACTCCACCATTTCTCATGAATTTAGGAGATGGCTAGCTATGCCTTTGGATTTTATTCCTCGGAAAGGCAAGAAAAGGAATAAATCATAATTCAAAAATATTGCATTGGACTTAGCAATATTTTTGCATATCCAAGGTTCAGAAAGATAGGAGGATCTCTAGGAACAATTGGGACGATCAACAGAGCAAGGAAAATAATGGCTCCTTTGTTAGTACAAAGGACCTATCGAAATTCCAAAAATTTGGAATTAGGGTTTGAGAGGATTTGAGCTGATGCAAATGAGGTCTTGCCCATTGAAAAAGACATGAGCAAGATTTTGAAAGGTTGAAAATGACAAGAATCATCAGAGTCATCCAACAAACTCAGGAGAAAATTTTGAAAATGAGTGCCAGGAGAGAATAACAGCAAAAAATTGATAACCCAATTTTGGGGCTGTTACAAGGCCGACCTGCAAACCTTGACTTTGAAATTGCTTAGCAGTCAAATACTCAAGGTACTCTTGTTCACCCTGATAATCCATCTCGTCTGCATCTTGGTCAGAAGGCCAAGTTTCTTCGTTGTTCGACATGTTTCCTATGATCAAGTATCCTCGTTTAATTCTAAAAGTATGAAAAAATGAGAAATAACATAAAAAAGAAATCTATGTTTGCTGGAATGTCGTTTCCCAGCAACTCCCAGCACTCGATATGCCTACTATCTAGCACAAATCATGCCAAAATTCACGGAAAATTTCGGCATGACCTTTGCTAAAAAATGGACATATTGAGCGCCTGAAATTCACCGGAACGGAAATGAATCAACATTCTGGAGTAACATAGGCCATTCGGACATTTACCCTGCACATAATCATCATTTTCCAAATATGACATGTCCAAAACATCACATGTCCAAATGACATGTCCAACTTCCAAACATGACATGTCCACATATCACATGTCCTGTTCAAATTTGCATATAAATTCAGCCTACCTAAATTTGCTTTAACAAGGGATGTTGATTTGGACAATTGCTTAAATGCTGCCTTTTATTTTAACTACAATTGCTTAACCCTAAATTTCTGTCCTATTTTAAAACCTACGGTTCATAAAAACCTAGCTAAATTCATAACTAAATAGATAACCTAATTAACCTACTGCCCTAACTAAAACCTAAGTAAATAAACCAAAGAACCCTAGCTAGCAGAGAGAGGAGGAGCGCTGGGGGGCGGTTTACAGAGGGTGGAGGTGCGAGGAAGCAGGCCCGACGACGGCTGAGGTTGGGAGGGGAGGAAGCAGAGGAGGGAGGCGTGGTGCGTCGGGGTCGGGGGCGAGGCCGGGGTCTTGGTCGGGG
Source organism: Triticum aestivum (assembly GCF_018294505.1). NCBI lineage: Eukaryota > Viridiplantae > Streptophyta > Magnoliopsida > Poales > Poaceae > Triticum > Triticum aestivum. The sequence goes on along the minus strand of NC_057814.1, from coordinate 40,696,148 downwards.
CCGGGGTAGGGGCGAGCGCTGGGGTTGGGGGCGAGCGCAGGGGTGCGGTGAGGGCAGGGCCCTGGCGGTGCGACGGGGGAAGAGAGAGTGGGGATTTGGGGGGAAAAGAGTCGGGATGAAGCAGAGAGAGTGAGGATTTTGGGTTAAGTGGACGTAGCAGTAGCACGTTTAGAGCAAACGCGCTACTACTATTAGAGGTAGCTATAGCGGTTTTGTACGGAGACCGCTACTGCTACCTTGACTAGCTGTAGCTCTTTTTCAGTAAAGCGCTACTGCTATAACCAGTACCTATATAACACATTTCCTGTTTGTTTCCTTCTATTTTAGTTTCCTTTATTTTCGCTCACTTTTCTTTTCTTTTTTTCCGAGAGCAGTGAACGAAGGGAAGGCGATATATATTGCATAATTTGATGGTTAAATATGTATACGGTTCCTCAGCGTTGACGTTTTCGTTTTTGAGTCAGCTTCTTTCCCTTCTTGTTCGTTGAAGAATAATTGAGCCCCTCATTTTGACTTTGCCTTTTCCATGGAGTACGATTTTTCTTAGGTAATGTAGTATTGATTCTTCTTTTGACGTATACTTCATCATCATCGTCATCTTCCCTCATTGGGTTGCCGTACTGATCGTAGTCTTCCTCGTTGGCGACTCCATCCATTCCAATGATATTCCTTTTGCCTCTCCTCACGACTACACGGCTGGGACTGCGCGTGTCGGTTATGAAGAAGCATTGTGTCACGTGCTTAGCGTGTACCCATGGCTCGTTTTTTGCGATAGCGTTCACAGTAGCGCTCTTGGCGTCGGGTATAGTCATGGTAGTGAAATACCGTTTTTCTCTTTCGACATTCTTAGCCCATCGGACACGGAACATCGTCGTGTTGTGCAGTCGAGAGTAGTCAAGCTCCTAGATCTCCTCTACCATTCCGTAAAATCTTTCAGTTGCGCCGTTGTCGCTGCCGGTCATGCATTCCATCGTCACTCTTGAGTTCTGATCATCACTGTCCATATCTTTGGCCTCCGTGTAGAACGTGTATCCGTTGATATCATATGCCTGATAGGTTACGAAGTTGGGCGAGGGGCCATGTGCTAAGGCGTATATGAGCAATCCGTCCTTAGAGCCTTCCTCCAAGGGATTAGCAATAATATGCTCTTTGAACCAATGCAGGAAAGTGGAGTTGTGCTCTCTAGTAACTTCAGCGTCTCTCCTGCATACCCCCCGGTCACGATACTTCTTTGCGATAATTTCTTTGTGCAGTGCCACGAAAGGATCTACCTCGTCTAGGTGTTGTAGCACTACCAAGTTTGCTATGTCAAAGTCGCTGCGTCGATCTGAGTATGCCACGTGCAGTTCCCTGCGACCGTTAGAGTGACCTTCTCCTTCGAGCCTCCCATCGTGCTTGTTAATGGGCAAACCAACACTATGACCAGGCGGCTGCAGGTCTGCGCCATATAGAAAATTCTCGCAGAAAGAGATGCACTCTTGTGTTAGATAGCCCTGGACGATGCTTCCATCCGGACGGGACATGTTACGAACGAATCCTTTGATGATCCCATTAATCCTCTCAAACGGCATCATGTTGTGCAGAAATGACGGCCCCAGGTCTATTATGTCGTCCACAATATGGACACACAGATGCACCATCAGGTCAAAGAATGTGGGCGGGAAGTACATCTCAAGCTCATTCAGTATCACAATGATCTCTTCCTGTAGCCTTCGGAGCTGCTTCAGACTGATCGACTTTCGAGAGATGACGTCGAAAAAGTTGCAGAGACCAATAAGCGTGTCACGGTCGTGCTTGTCCATTATCCCTCTAAGGGCAACAGGTAGTATCTGCGTCATCATCACATGACAGTCATGGTACTTCATCCCACCGAACCTTTTCTTGTCCGTGTCTAGATATCTGCTTATCTTGCCACAGTAACCGGAACTAACTTTGACTCCGGTAAGGCACTTAAAGAATTGACCGATCTCAGCCTGACTTAAGGTGAAGCAAGAAGGCAGGCAATAGTCCTCTTTCTTTATTTTCTTGCCCTTCTTCTCCCGCGCCTCTGTCTCCGTCTCTGTCTCGTCTGACATTTTACGGGGCGGCATGTGCAGATCTTCCCTAAATTTTCAAATCTTGCAAGTCTTTTTTTGCCTTCGGCCCATCCTTGGTCTTATCTGGCATGTTCATCAGTGTCGTGATCAAGCTCTCAAGGACATTCTTACAGATATGCATTTGATCAAGGCAATGAGGTTTATCGAGTTTGTGCCAGTACTCCATGTCCCAGAACGCAGACCTCGTCTTCCAGACCTTCAGCAGCGGCTTCGGCGCCTTTTTCATCGTCTTTCCCGGCGCGGGGCACTCCTTCCAGTTTTTCAACAGCTTATCGATTTCGGCACCGCTCCGCTTACGTGGAGGTCCTCAATGCTCAGCGTGACCATTGAATAGATCTCCACGGTTTCTCCACGGGTCGTCCTGTTCGAGCCATCTTCGATGCCCCATGTACACGATTTTGCCAGACCCGCCATATTTCCTTGACGTTAGCTGCTGAGATATCGTATCATCCATGCACCGCGTGCATCCGCAATATCCATGGCACACCTGGCCTGCGACATATCCGTAACCGAGATAGTCGTGCCATAAAACTTTCTGGGGACATTTCTTCCCGGCCTTCTTGTATCGAGAAGCATTGCACACCGGACAACTTGTTTTTTCCGCGTGCTCCTTCCGATAAATTATGCAATCGTTGATGCATGCATGGTATCTAACGTGCGGCAGATCAAGAGGGCACACGATCTTCTTGGCCTCATCAACACTAGTAGGACATAGATTCCCCGCGGGAAGAACATCCTTTAGGTACTTGACATGCTCATCGAGGCTAGTGTCGGGCCATTTGTTTTTAGCCTTCGTCTTCAGGAGTTGGAGCGTGAATCTCAAGCGGGTCACCTCAGGATTGCAACCATCATACAATGGAGTGTTCGAGTCTACCACCAGTTGCTCCAGCTTAGCCTCCTCTCTAGAAGCAGCTCTCTCAGTACTCGTCTCCTTGCGAAGCAGTGCTTGAACATGAGGGTCCCGCACGATTGAACTTAGTACCGACGAACTCTGCTGCGTGGAGTCCACGTCGTTCTCTCCGCCGCCATGTCCCGCCCCTTCTCCTCCGCCATGTCCGGCCCCTTCGCCGCCTCCATGTCCGACCGCTTCTCCGCTGCCATTATTGATCATCTCTTCGTCTTGCCCCGTGTCGTCATTGCCTGCCCCGTCGGCATCCTCAACATCGTCATCCTCATCTTGAATTATCCACCGAGTATAGCCATCCACGAAACCAGTCATGAGCAGGTGCGCTTCGACACGACCATCATCATAGGGGTCGAGCCAAACTATTCCTTTGCATTTTCAACACGGATATAAAACCTCTGTCGGTTATTTTCTTTCATGTCCTGCACCGCCGACCGCAACCACCTGTCCACCATCGTTCCACTGACCATCACGAACGTCTGCACGGTAATAAGAAACAAATTGATTATAAAAATGCATGCATGCATCAAAGTCATACAAAAATTCGGCACGACCTTCCCTAAAAATAGGACATATAGATCTAGAGTTTGCCCGGAATTCGCCGAAACGGAAATAAATCGACATTTCGGCAAAACATAGGCAACTCAAAAGCACAATTTGGCGTCAACTCATGCCACACACACAATTTCCATCATATTGCCCAATTATCATATCACACACATACACATATTTCCATTTTGCAAAAGCATGAAATTTTAATCACCTCTATCTCAAGATCGAGCACACGGTGGAGATGATGATATGTAGGGAGATCAAAAGTGCACAAAGCTCTTCTTGACAAAGATAGATCTAGTTAGGGGCAAATAGGTCACTTAACTAAATTCTACATCTACCTAGCTAGCTAATTTGGGAGGAGTACAACTTCAACTAGTGGAGGGGGAAGGAAAAAGAGAAAGGAGATGCCTCAATGGAGGTAGTGTAGTTAGCTAGGAGTAATGAAGAGAGAGAAAGGTAGGTAGAAGAGGGAGAGTAATGGGGGGAGAAGTATTGAGGAAGAAGAAGAGTGAGAGAGGGAGGATGTGGGAGGTAGGGGAAAGGGAGGAGAGGAGATGGGGGAGGGGAGGATAAAGGTGGTGGGGTGCTGCGGCTTAGCAGTAGCGCAGGAGGAAAAACGCGCTACTGCCAAGAGCGTAGCAGCAGCGCCCTTTCGTCACACGCGCTACTGCTAAATGGGCCAACCGTGTGGACAATTTCAAAATTAGCAGCAGCAACGTGACTCAAAAGCGCGCTACTACTACTGCATTAGCAGTAGCGCGCATCGTGACACCGCGCTGCTGGTAAACTTAGGTTGATGGGTACTGTCGGTGGATTTTTGTAGCAGCGCGGTTTAGACAACACGCGCTACTGCTAAATTTACATCAGTAGCGTGGTTTCCTTACCATCGCTACTGCTAATTAGCAGTAGCGCCTCTTTTTGTGCCGCCCTGGTGCTAAGATTCTGTGTATAAGGTTTTCCCTAGTAGTGATATGTCATTCACATATACTTATCAGAAAGGCTCTAGTCCTCCCACTGACTTTCTCGTAAATACAGGCTTCACTACCAGTCTGTATAAAACTATATGTTTGGATCAACTTATCAAAGCGTATATTCCAACTCCGAGATGCTTGCACCAGTCCATAGATGGATCGCTGGAGTTTGCATACTTTGTTAGCACCTTTAGGATCGACAAAACCTTTTGGTTGCATCATATACAACTCTTCTTTAAGGATTCCATTAATGAATGAAGTTTTGACATCCATTTGCCAGATTTCGTAAAATGCGGCAATTGCTAACATGATTCGGATAGACTTAAGCATAGCTACGAGTGAGAAAATCTCATCGTAGTCAACACCTTGAACTTGTCGAAAACCTTTTGCGACAAGTCGAGCTTTGTAGATAGTAACACTACCATCAGCGTCCGTCTTCCTCTTGAAGATCCATTTATTCTCAATGGCTTGCTGATCATTGGGCAAGTCCACCAAAGTCCGTACTTTGTTCTCATACATGGATCCTATCTCAGATTGGCCTCAAGCCATTTATCGAAATCTGGGCTCATCATGTTGGGGAACACAGTAATTTCAAAAATTTCCTACGGACACGCAAGATCTATGTGATGCATAGTAACGAGCGGGGAGAGTGTGTCCATGTACCCTCATAGACCGAAAGCGGAAGCATCTAGTGACGCGGTTGATGTAGTCGTACGTCTTCACGATCCGACCGATCTAAGTACCGAACGCACAGCACCTCCGAGTTCAGCACACGTTCAGCTCGATGACGTCCCTCGTACTCTTGATCCAGTTCAGGCAGAAGGAGAGTTCCGTCAGCACAACGGCGTGGTGACGGTGATAATGATGTTACCGGCGTAGGGCTTCGCCTAAGCACTACGGCGATATGACCGAGGTATGTAACTATGGAGGGGGGGCACCGCACATAGCTAAGAAATCAACTTGTGTTTCTATGGGGTGCCCCCTGGCCACATATATAAAGGATGGAGGGAGGAGGAGGCTGCCCCTCATAGGGCACTCCCAAGTCCTAGTAGGATTCCACCTCCCACATGGAATAGGAAAAGGGGAAGGGAGAAGGAGAAGGAAGGAAGGGGGCGCCCCCTTTCCCTAGGCCAATTCGGACCAGTCCATGGGGAAGGGGCGCAGCCACCCTTGAGGCCTTTCTCTCCTTTCCCGTATGGCCCATTAAGGCCCAATACGAATTCCCGTAACTCTCTGGTACTCCGAAAAATACCCGAATCACTCGGAACCTTTCCGATGTCCGAATATAACCTTCCAATATATCGATCTTTACGTCTCGACCATTTCGAGACTCCTCGTCATGTCCATGATCTCATCCGGGACTCCGAACTATCTTCGGTCATCAAATCACATAACTCTTTAATACAAATCGTCATCAAACATTAAGCGTGCGGACCCTACGGGTTCGAGAACTATGTAGACATGACCGAGACACATCTCCGGTCAATAAGAAATAGCGGAAACATGATGCTCATATTGGCTCCAAAATATTCTACGAAGATATTTATCGGTCAAACCGCATAACAACATACATTGTTCCCTTTGTTAGCGGTATGTTACTTGCCCGAGATTCGATCGTCGGTATCACCATACCTAGTTCAATCTCGTTACTGTCAAGTCTCTTTACTTGTTCCATAATGCATCATCCCACAACTAACTCATTAGTCACATTGCTTTCAAGGCTTATAGTGATGTGCATTACCGAGAGGGGCCAGAGATAGCTCTCCGACAATCGGAGTGACAAATCCTAATCTCGATCTATGCCAACTCAAAAAACACCATCGGAGACACCTGTAGAGCACCTTTATAATCACCCAGTTACGTTGTGATGTTTGGTAGCACACAAAGTGTTCCTCCGGTATTCGGGAGTTGCATAATCTGATAGTCATAGGAACATGTATAAGTCATGAAGAAAGCAATAGCAACATACTAAACGATCAAGTGCTAAGCAAACGGAATGGGTCAAGCCAATCACATCATTCTCTAATGATGTGATCCCGTTAATCAAATGACAACTCATGTCTATGGCTAGGAAACTTAACCATCTTTGATTCAACGAGCTAGTCAAGTAGAGGCATACTAGTGACACTCTGTTTGCCTATGTATTCACACATGTACAAAGTTTCCGGTTAATACAATTCTAGCATGAATAATAAGCATTTATCATGATATAAGGAAATATAAATAACAACTTTATTATTGCCTCTAGGGCATATTTCCTTCAGTCTCCCACTTGCACTAGAGTCAATAATCTAGTTCACATCGCCATGTGATTTAGCACCAATAGTTCACATCACCATGTGATTAACACCCATAGTTCACATTGTCATGTGACCAACATCCAAAGGGTTTACTAGAGTCAATAATATAGTTCACATCTAGTTTTGCTTGTGAGAGAAGTTTAGTCAACGGGTCTGCCACATTCAGAGCCGTATGTATTTTGCAAATATTCTATGTCTACAATACTCTACACGGAGCTACTCTAGCTAAATGCTCCCACTTTCAATATGTATCCAGATCGAGACTCAGAGTCATCCAGATCGGTGTCAAAGCTTGCATCAACATAACTCTTTACGACGAACTCTTTATCACCTCCATAACCGAGAAATATTTCCTTAGTCCTCTAAGGGTAATTTTGACCGCTGTCTAGTTATCTACTCCTAGATCACTATTTTACTCCCTTGCCAAACTCATGGAAGGGTATACAATAGGTCTGGTACATAGCATGGCATACTTTATAGAACCTATGGCCGAGGCATAGGGAATGACTTTCATTCTCTCTATCTTCTGCTGCGGTCGGGCTTTGAGTCTTACTCAACTTCACACCCTGCAACACAGGCTAAAACTCTTTCTTTGACTGTTCCATTTTGAACTACTTCAAAAACTTGTCAAGGTATGTACTCATTGAAAACACTTATGAAGCCTCTTTATCTATCTCTATAGATATTGATGCTCAATATGTAAGCAGCCACTAGTAGAAAACAGGGCTTTGTTCACAGGGCAGTATTCACAGTAGTCCCGGTTCAGTCACGAACCGGGACTAATGTGAGAATTCGTCCCGGTTCGTGCGGCTAAGGCATTAGTCCCGGTTCACCTGGGCCCTTTAGTCCCGGTTGGTGCCACGAACCGGGACTAAAGGGTGCGATGCCCATTAGTCCCGGTTGGTGCCTGAACCGGCATTAGTACCGGTTCATGGCACGAACCGGTACTAAAGGTCCCATTTTCAAACTCTACCCCCCCCCCCCCTGGACCGCCTTTTCAGTTTTAGAAAAAACAAAAGAAAATGATGGAAATGTCAAAAAATAAAATAAATTAAGTTTCCCATGTGATATGTGGTCTAGTTGTTGGGAAAATTAACAAATATGAATTTCGACTTTATTTGCAAAATCTCTCTGGAATTTGTAAAATGGGCATAACTTTTGCATACGAACTCGGATGAAAAAGTTTTTTATATGAAAAATCATCTACTCGAAAAGTTACATCCGAATTACTCTGGAAAAAATGTGGTCAAATCTGGTCAAACTGTGGTCAAACAATGGTCAAACTAATTATTCTAGAATATTAGTGTTACTAAATAATTATTTCAGTTATTTTGAATTTTGGTCAAATCTGGTCAAACTGTGGTCAAACAATGGTCAAACTAATTATTCTAGAATATTAGTGTTACTAAATAATTATTTCAGTTATTTTGAATTTTGGTCAAATCTGGTCAAACTGTGGTCAAACTGTGGTCAAACAATGGTCAAACTAATTATTCAAGAAATATTAGTGTTACTAAATAATTATTGTTTTTTTAAAACAATAGTTTCAAACTCAAACAGTGAAATGTGTCACTTCATGCTCAAGCAAAATTCCTGAGGGTTAATAGGATTGACATCTTACTATTGTCAGGAAAACAACAAGTGCAGACTTGGAAACGAGGGAGAATAGAACCCGGAAGTTAAGCGTGCTCAGGCTGGGGGAGTGGGAGGATGGGTGACCGTTCGGGAGGTTAGATGATTTGGAATGATGAGGGGTGATTAGAGATTAGAGGATAAATTGAGCTGTGATGAGGGGTGATGATTAGAGATTAGAGGTTAAAATAATTCAGAAATTTGAAAATAAAAAAAATTCAAAAAAATCATAAAATTTCCTTTAGTCCCGGTTGGTGTTACCAACCGGGATAGTCCCGGTTGGTGTTACCAACCGGGACTAAAGGTGGAGCTCCACGTGGCCGCGGCCTTTAGTCCCGGTTCATGTAAGAACCAGGACTAAAGGGGAGAGGCATTAGTAACGACCCTTTAGTCCCGGTTCAAAAACCGGGACTAAAGGGCCTTACCAACCGGGCCAAAAGCCCCTTTTTCTACTAGTGAGCTTCACTGAGGACTTTCTTGGAAAAAAACTCCTTTCAAACAATCCTTTATGCTTTCCAGAAAATACTACATCATTTCCGATCAACAATATGTCATACATATACTTATCATAAAGGTTGTAGTGCTCCCACTCACTTTCTTGTAAATACAGGCTTCACCGCAAGTCTGTATAAAACTATATGCTTTGATCAACTCATCAAAGCACATATTCCAACTCAGAGATGCTTGCACCAATCCACAGATGTATCACTGGAGCTTTGCACACTTTGTTAGCATCTTTAGGATTGACAAAACCTTCTGGTTGCATCATATACAACTCTTTTTAAGAAATCCATTAAGGAATGCAGGATTGACATCCATTTGCCAAATTTCATAAAATGCGGCAATTGCTAACATGATTCGGATAGACTTTTAAGCATCGATACAAGTGAGAAAATCTCATTGTAGTCAACATCTTGAACTTGTCGAAAACATTTTGCGACAATTCGAGCTTTGTAGATAGTAACACTACTATCAGCGTCCGTCTTCCTCTTGAAGATCCATTTTATTCTCTATGGCTTACCGATCATCGGGCAAGTCAACCAAAGTCCATACTTTGTTCTCATACATGGATCCTATCTCAAATTTCATGGCCTCAAGCCATTTTGCGGAATCTGGGCTCATCATCGCTTCCTCATAGTTCGTAAGTTCATCATGGTCTAGTAACATGACTTCCAGTACAGGATTACCGTACCACTCTAGTGTGGATCGTGCTCTGGTTGATCTACGAAGCTCTGTAGTAACTTGATCTGAAGTTTCATGATCGTCATCATTAACTTCCTCACCAATTGGTGTAGAAATCACTGGAACAGATTTCTGTGATGACCTACTTTCCAATTCGGGAGAAGGTACAATTACCTCATCAAGTTCCACTTTCCTCCCACTCACTTCTTTCGAGAGAAACTCCTTCTCTAGAAAGGATCCATTCTTAGCAACAAAGATCTTGCCTTCGGATCTGTGATAGAAGGTGTACCCGACAGTTTCTTTTGGGTATCCTATGAAGACGCACTTCGCCGATTTGGGTATCAGGCTGAAACTTTTTCACAAAAGCAACGCAACCCCAAACTTTAAGAAATGACAGCTTTGGTTTCTAGCCAAACCATAGTTCATACGGTGTCGTCTCAACGGATTTAGATGGTGCCCTATTTAATGTGAATGCAGCTATCTCTAATGCATAACCCCAAAACAATATTGGTAAATCGGTAGGAGACATCATAGATCGCACCATATCAAATAAAGTAAGGTTACGACGTTCGGACACACCGTTACGCTGTGGTGTTCAAGGTGGGATGAGTTTGTGAAACTATTCCACATTGTTTTAGTTGAAGGCCAAACTCGTAACTCAAATATTCGCCTCTGCGATCAGATCGTAGAAATTTTATATTCTTGTTACGATGATTCTCCACTTCACTCTGAAACTCTTTGAACTTTTCAAATATTTCAGACTTGTGTTTCATCAAGTAGATATACACATATCTGCTTAAATCGTCTGTGAAGGTCAGAAAATAATGATACCTGCCGCGATCCTCTACACTCATCGGACCGCATACATCAGTATGTATTATTTCCAATAAATCAGTTGCTCGCTCCATTCTTCTGGAGATCGGAGTCTTAGCCATCTTGCCCATGAGGCATCGTTCGCAAGCATCAAATGATTCATAATCAAGTGATTCCAAAAGTCCATCCGGATGGAGTTTCTTCATGCGCTTTACACCAATATGACCTAAACGGCAGTGCCACAAATAAGTTGCACTATCATTATTAACTTTGCATCTTTTGGCTTCAATATTATGAATATGTGTATCACTACGATCGAGATCCAACAAACCATTTTCATTGGGTGTATGACCATATAGAAGGTTTTATTCATGTAAACAGAACAACAATTATTCTCTGACTTAAATGAATAACCGTATTGCAATAAATATGATCCAATCATATTGATGCTCAACGCAAACACCAAATAATATTTATTTTAGGTTCAACACTAATCCCGAAGGTAAAGGGAGTGTGCGATGGTGATCTTATCAACCTTGGAATCACTTCCAACACACATCATCACCTCGCCCTTAACTAGTCTTTGTTTATGTTGCAACTCCCGTTTCAAGTTACTACTCCTAGCAACTAAACCAGAATCAAATACCGAGGGGTTGCTATAAACACTAGTAAAGTACACATCAATAACATGTATATCAAATATACTTTTGTTCACTTTACCATCCTTCTTATCCGCCAACTATTTTGGGGCAGTTCCACTTCCAGTGACCATTTCCTTTGCAGTAGAAGCACTCAGTTTCAGGCTTGGGTCTAGCTTTGGGCTTCTTCATGGGAGTGGCAACTTGCTTGACATTCTTCTTGAAGTTCCCTTACTTTCCCTTGCCCTTTTACTTGAAACTAGTGGTCTTGTCAACCATCAACACTTCATGCTTTTTCTTGATTTCTACCTTCGCCAATTTTAGCATCGCGAAGAGCTTGGGAATCGTTTCCATTATCCCTTGCATATTATAGTTCATCACGAAGTTCTAGTAACTTGGTGATAGTGACTAGAGAATTCTGTCAATCACTATCTTATCTGGAAGATTAACTCCCACTTGATTCAAGTGATTGTAGTACCCAGACAATCTGAGCACATGCTCACTGGTTGAGCTATTCTCCTCCATCTTATAGGCAAAGTAGTGTCAGAGGTCTCATACCTCTCGACACGGGCATGAGTATGAAATACCAATTTCAACTCTTGGAACATCTTATATGCTCCGTGGCGTTCAAAACATTTTTGAAGTCCCGGTTCTAAGCCGGAAAGCATTCTGCACTAAACTATCAAGTAGTTATCATACCGAGCTTTGTCAAACGTTCATAACGTCCACATCTGCTCATGCAATAGGTATGTCACCTAGCAGTGCATCAAGGACATAATTCTTCTGTGCAGCAATGAGTACAATCCTGAGATCACGGACCAGGTCCGTATCATTGCTACTATCATTTTTCAACTTATTTTTCTCTAGGAACATATAAAAAATAAACTAGGAGCTACATCGCGAGCTATTGATCTACAACATAGTTATGTAAATACTATCAGGACTAAGTTCATGATAAATTTAAAGTTCAATTAATCATCTTATTTAAGAACTCCCACTTAGATAGACATCCCTCGAGTCATCTAAATGATCACGTGATCCAAATCAACTAAACCATGTCCGATCATCACGTGAGATGGAGTTGTTTTCAATGGTGATAATCACTATGTTGATCATATCTACTATATGATTCACGTTCGACCTTTCGGTCTCCAGTGTTCCGAGGCCATATCTGCATATGCTAGGCTCGTCAAGTTTAACCCAAGTATTCTGCCTGTGCAAAACTGGCTTGCACCCGTTGTATGTGAACGTAGAGCCTATCACACCCGATCATCACGTGGTGTCTCGGCACGAAGAACTGTTGCAACGGTGCATACTCAGGGAGAACACTTATACCTTGAAATTTTAGTAAGGGATCATCTTATAAAGCTACCGCCGAACTAAGCAAAATAAGATGTATAAAAGATAAACATCACATGCAATCAAAATATGTGACATGATATGGCCATCATCATCTTGTGCTTTTGATCTCCATCTCCAAAGTACTGTCATGATCTCCATTGTTACCGGCATGACACCATGATCTCCATCATCTTGATCTTTTATCAACGTGTCGTCACATGTTCGTCTCACCAGCTATTGCTTTTGCAACTATTGCTATCGCATAGCGATAAAGTTAAGCAATTACATGGCACTTGCATCTTATGCAATAAAGAGACAACCATAAGGCTCCTGCCAGTTGCCGATAACTTTAACAAAAACATGATCATCTCATACAACAATTTATATCTCATCACGTCTTGACCATATCACATCACAACATGCCCTGCAAAAACAAGTTAGATGTCCTCTACTTTGTTGTTGCAAGTTTTACGTGGTTGCTATGGGCTGAGCAAGAACCGTTCGTACCTACACATCAAAACTACAACGATTTTTCGTCAAGTATGTGTTGTTTTAACCTTCAACAAGGACCGGGCGTAGTCACACTCGATTCAGCTAAAGTTGGAGAAACTGACAACCGCCAGCCACCTGTGTGCAAAGCACGTCGGTAGAACCAGTCTTGCGTAAGCATACGCGTAATGTCGGTCCGGGCCGCTTCATCCAACAATACCGCCGAATCAAAGTATGACATGCTGGTAAGCAGTATGACTATTATCGCCCACAATTCTTTGTATTCTACTCGTGTATATAACATCTACGCATAAACCTGACTCGGATGCCACTATTGGGGAACGCAGTAATTTCAAAAATTTCCTACGGACACGCAAGATCTATGTGATGCATAGCAACGAGCGGGGAGAGTGTGTCCACGTACCCGCGTAGACCGAAAGCGGAAGCATCTAGTGACGCGGTTGATGTAGTTGTACGTCTTCACGATCCGACCGATCCAAGTACCGAACGCATGGCACCTCCGAGTTCAGCACACGTTCAGCTCGATGACGTCCCTCGTACTCTTGATCCAGTTGAGGCCGAGGGAGAGTTCCGTCAGCACGACGGCGTGGTGACGGTGATGATGATGTTACCGGCGCAGGGCTTCTCCTAAACACTTCGACGATATGACCGAGGTATGTAACTGTGGAGGGGGCACCGCACACGGCTATGAAATGAACTTGTGTTTCTATGGGTGCCCCCTGGCCACGTATATAAAGGACGGAGGGAGGAGGAGGCCGGCCCTCATAGGCCGCGCCTAGTAGGATTCCACCTCCCAAATAGAATAGGAAAAGGGGAAGGGAGAAGGAGAAGGAAGGAAGGGGGCGCCCCCTTTCCATAGTCCAATTCGGACAAGTCCATGGGGAAGGGGCGCAGCCACCCTTGAGGCCTTTCTCTCCTTTCCCGTATGGCCCATTAAGGCCCAATACGAACTCCCGTAACTCTCCGGTACTCCAAAAATACCCGAATCACTTGGAACCTTTCCGATGTCCGAATGTAGCCTTCCAATATATCAATCTTTACGTCTCGACCATTTCGAGACTTCTCGTCATGTCCATGATCTCATCCGGGACTCCGAACTATCTTCGGTCATCAAATCACATAACTCTTTAATACAAATCGTCATCTAACGTTAAGCGTGCGGACCCTACGGGTTCGAGAACTATGTAGACATGACCGAGACACATCTCCGGTCAATAACCAATAGCGGAACCTGGATGGTCATATTGGCTCCTACATATTCTACGAAGATCTTTATCGGTCAAACCGCATAACAACATACGTTGTTCCCATTGTCATCGGTATGTTACTTGCCTGAGATTCGATCGTCGGTATCACCATACATAGTTCAATCTCGTTACTGGCAAGACTCTTTACTCATTCCGTAATGCATCATCCCACAACTAACTCATTAGTCACATTGCTTGCAAGGCTTATAGTGATGTGCATTACCAAGAGGGCCCAGAGATACCTCTCCGACAATCGGAGTGACAAATCCTAATCTCGATCTATGCCAACTCAACAAACACCATAGGAGACACCTATAGAGCACCTTTATAATCACCCAGTTACGTTGTGACGTTTGGTATCACACAAAGTGTTCCTCCGGTATTCGGGAGTTGCATAATCTCATAGTCATAGGAACATATATAAGTCATGAAGAAAGCAATAGCAACATACTAAATGATCAAGTGCTAAGCAAACGGAATGGGTCAAGCCAATCACATCATTCTCTAATGATGTGATCCCGTTAATCAAATGAGAACTCGTGTCTATGGCTAGGAAACTTAACCATCTTTGATTCAACGATCTAGTCAAGTAGATGCATACTAGTGACACTCTGTTTGTCTATGTATTCACACATGTACTAAGTTTCCGGTTAATACAACTCTAGCATGAATAATAAACATTTACCATGATATAAGGAAATATAAATAACAACTTTATTATTGCCGCTAGGGCATATTTCCTTCACATCATAGCTTCTTCATAGTTCGTAGGTTCGTCATGGTCTAGTAACATGACCTCCAGAACAGGATTACTGTACCACTCTGTTGCGGAACATGCTCTGGTTGACCTACGAGGTTCGGTAGTAACTTGATCTGAAGTTTCATGATCATTATCGTTACCTTCCTCTCTAGTTGATGTAGGCATCACGGGAACGATTTTATGTGATGAGCTACTTTCCAATTCGAGAGAAGGTACAATTACCTCATCAAGTTCTACTTTCCTCCCACTCACTTCTTTCGAGAGAAACTACTTCTCTAGAAAGGATCCATTCTTAGCAACAAAGATCTTGCCTTCGGATCTGTGATAGAAGGTGTACCCAATAGTGTCTTTTGGGTATCCTATGAAGACACATTTCTCCTATTTGGGTTCGAGCTTATCAGGTTGAATTTTTCTCACATAAGCATCGCCGCCCCAAACATTAAGAAACGACAGCTTAGGTTTCTTGCCAAACCACAGTTTATATGGTGTCGTCTCAATGGATTTAGATGGTGCCTATTTAACGTGAATGCAGTTGTCTCTAATGCATAACCCCAAAAGATAGGGGTAAATCAGTAAGAGACATCATAGATCACACCGTGTCTAATAAAGTGCGGTTACGACGTTCGGACACACCATTACGCTGTGGTGTTCCAGGTAGCGTGAGTTGTGAAACTATTCCACATTGTTTTAAATGAAGGCCAAACTCGTCACTCAAATATTCGCTTCCACGATCATATCGTAGAAACTTTATTTTCTTATTACAATGATTCTCCAGTTCACTCTGAAATTCTTTGAACTTTTCAAATGTTTCAGACTTGTGTTTCATTAAGTAGATGTACCCATATCTGCTCAAATCATCTGTGAAGGTCAGAAAATAACGATACCCGCCACGAGCGTCAACACTCATCGGACCGCATACATCATTATGTATTATTTCCAATAAGTCATTAGCTCGCTCCATTGTTCCGGAGAACGAAGTTTTAGTCATCTTGCCCATGAGGCATGGTTTGCAAGTATCAAATGATTCATAATCAAGTGATTCCAAAAGCCCATCTACATGGAGTTTCTTCATGCGCTTTAGATCAATATGACCTAAACGGCAGTGCCACAAATATCTTACACTATCATTATCAACTTTGCATCTTTTGGCGTCAATATTATGAATATGTGTATCACTACGATCGAGATTCAATAAACCATTCACATTGGGTGTATGACCATAGAAGGTTTTATTCATGTAAACAGAAAAACAGTTATTCTCTGACTTAAATGAATAGCCGTATCGCAATAAACATGATCTAATCGTATTCATGCTCAACGCAAACACCAAATAACATTTATTTAGGTTCAACCCTAATCCCAAAGGTAGAGGGAGTGTGCGATGGTGATCTTATCAACCTTAGAATCACTTCCAACACACATCGTCACCTCGCCTTTAACTAGTCTCTATTTATTTTGCAACTCCTGTTTCGAGTTACTAATCTTAGCAACCGAACCAGTATCAAATACCCTGGGGTTACTATGAACACTAGTAAAGTACACATCAATAACATGTATATCAAATATACCTTTGTTCACTTTGCCATCCTTATCCGCCAATTATTTGGGGTAGTTCCGCTTCCAGTGACCATTCCCTTTGTAGTAGAAGCACTCACTTTCAGGCTTAGGTCTGGCTTTGGGCTTCTTCACGGGAGTGACAATTTGCTTGTCATTCTTCTTGAAGTTTCCTTTCTTTTTTCTTTTCCCTTTTCTTGAAGGGATTTTTTTTCTATGCCCCTGGTTCCTTAGCTCTACTCATTCATCCCCACTCTGTTAACTTTTGCTCACTTTTCCCCACTCCCTTGCCCGAAACCCTCAGAACAGGTTATAACAGACGTTGCCGTTGGGTCAATGCCTTTGACCGTTAGCTGACGAGTGGGGCCGCGTATACGTGGGCGCATGCAAGACCACGGTCGTGGGGTAGCACATGTCCATGGACATTCCCGAAACGTCCCATCATATAAAGAGAGCAACCACCTCCACCGCCCCTACCATTTTCCCCCAAATCCCCTCGCTGCCGCATCGTCTTCCTCTCCCCAACCAGCGTCGTCTCGCTCTCCTCCACTACCTCCACCGCACCGTCTCACTCTCCCCCACCGCATCCTCTTCCTCACCTTCATCGCCTCCATCTGTCAGATGGCCGACGCTCGTGGCGACGCCGGCGAAGCGGCCGGAGATGTGGTGGAGCTGCAGGGTCAGGGCGCGGTGACCGCGGATGTCGACGGCGTCCACGGCGGTGCAGAGAAACTCGCAACGACTGCGGATGTGGCGGGCTCCGCCTCATCACTGCAGAAGGTGACGGCGTCGAGCGGCGCAGTCCATCCCGATGCCCCCGTTGCGCCGCCTGCCGTGGAGGAGCAGGTATTTGCACTTGCTTAGCTTGTAGAGTTAGTTGCTCCCTAGTTGCATTGGTTAGATTGTGATTCATACAGTAGTTCAGATGGTTAGAGTAGTTGGTTTGATAGATGGGCCGCTGGGGTTGGGGGGATGGGGGTTTTTGGACTAGGATTTGTTGGATAAAGTGGTTGCAAAAATGCAAGCTAGATGTTGTGAACTATGATTTTAGGTGCTGCAATGATTGGGGTTTTTAGATTTGGATAAATTCGTTGCAAAAATGCTAGATGTTGTGAATAGATTGGAGTTTTTAATGCTATGATGCTTATTAGATTTGTTTTTAGTGCTCACAGATTGGGGTTTTTAATGCTACTCAGATTCGTTGCCTTAGATTGGGTCCCTGTTAGATTTGATTTTGAATGCTTCTCAGATTGGGGTTTTGAATGTCATATGCCCAAATCGAATCCATTTATGAAGAAGTTATTTGATTCATTAGTATATAAATTTTTCCACAATATGTAGTTATATTAGCTCTGTTCTTCAATGTGTGTGCATGACCAATGATCAATGTGTTATTTGAATGTCATATTGGGGTTTTTGATCAATGTGTGTACAAATCTAATACATTGATATACTAGTGATGGATGTGGTTTTTAAATGCATAGAGCTAAGGGGCACATAAATAAAAAACCCCACTTCTAAAACATTTCTGATATTGGGAGTATATTAGCCCTATGATCAATGTGTCATGTGTGCATATCTAAATTTTCAATTGGCTACTAGTGATGGATGTAATTGTATATTCAGGAGGATGATGGTTGGGGGCGGGAGAAAGAGGAAGCTGGCCGACTACGACCCGTACGAGGGGGCGTGTAGTGACGATTCTGAATATGAGGTAAGTATATCCCTTGTTCATTTAGTTCCTTTGACATGGTGTATATGAATCTATAATGTATTAAAGCAATTCATTCATCTGTGCAGTATGATTCTGGAGATGATGCGTACAAGGGCAACGTCGCGTCCTTCACAGCCAACGAGGTGGAGAAGATCAAGGCCAAGGGAGTTGCTTCCTTCTACAACCGCAAGTTCAAGAAGTGGCACTGCCCCTACTGCACCACCAAGCCAAAGCCAAGGGATGGCCGCTTCGATCACCTTCTGTCTCATGCTGAGGATGTGGCGATTCGCGGGGAGGACTACATGATCAGGGGGAAGCATGCCGCCCTCGCGAAGGCCCTGACTCCGGCATGATGTGATCGATGATGTGATGTTGTGTTACTTTTGGTTTGGTTTGTTGAACTGTTGGGTTACTTTTGGTTTGTTGAACTGAATCTTGTTGGTTATGGTTTGTTGAACTGAATCTCTCGTTGGTTATGCTAGTAATCTGGTTGCTATCTATATTTGTCTGTCCTTAAATTTGCATGTGGTATATTTGTCTGTCCTGAATCTATGGTTAGTTATGTTTAATTAGATGATGTGAACTATGATCTTAGGTGCTGCAATGATCACACATGTTGTGTAGGAAATCAAATCCATGCTCCAAATGAGATCATGTAAACCTTGGCAAACCTGGACAGTACAAATTCAAGAAAATGCTAAAACAAGTAAAACCTTGGCAAACTATCTATGTTTGTGTAGGAGATCATGCGTGCAAAATTTGAAGTGATTTAGAGGAGGTCAAATAAATTTGAATTTGAGAAAATGTGCTTCAAATCAGCTCCCAAGCTAGGGTAAATAGCCCATTTGTAATCAAGTTTTTTGAACCTATTCTAAATGAGCCAAATGTTTTTTTATTAACACATATTCACTTTCCATAGTGTAGATTCGAAGTCTCACTATTTTTTGAATTAATCTTCATATTACATTTTCTTTTGAAAACATATGCTTTAATATAAAAACTATTAAAAACATGTTTTGAAATATGAAAATGGAAAACTAACTTTAAATCCTTCTTATTCACTTTAAAATAAAGCTTTAGTGATTTTTTGATTTTTTTTAAATAATTCAAAAACAGAAGGTAACACCACCTCCTCTCCTTGAACTCTATGAAATCATGTACATGATAGCTCATATGTGTGAAGGTTTTCTCATGAAAATGACCATAGACCAAGTTTATGATTTTTGGTTGGTAACATGTCACATAAGACAACATTGCGCAGGTTTTATATTTTTTGTTTTTTTCAAAATTAATGGTGCTCATTTGACCTCGATCGTGCCAGCTATGGTTTTTTCATGAAAGTGACCATAGACCAAGTTTAGTATTTTTCCTCGTTAGTTTGTCTTATAAAACGACGAACAGTGAAGGTTTCATATTTTTTCGATTTTTTTTAATTAGTTATGCTCAGTCAAAGCTATCAAAACCCCGTTGACCAGCTCAAAACCCCTCTAAACCCCACGGGGTTTCGCCTAACCCTAGCTCCCAATGTCAGCCGTCCGATCATACCCTCGCGCCAAGCGACAGCCCTCAAATCTGGCCTTCTTTAAGGAACTAGGTGGGCTGGCTGTGTGCAGGCTTCGCGCCGTTGGATCACAAGGACGGCTCCGCATCGTTGGATCGTGGGGCGATCTGCGAGAGGCGATCCTATTGGTTTTGCTCGGCTGCTCGCCCACCACTGACTCCGTGAAAAAAAAATGTTGTTATTGGGCCCAAAAGGAAACCAAGCTCCGGTTGGGCCGTCGAATTGCGTCTTTTTTTGCATCGTTTGCTCTGTTTTTTGTGAATGTGTTGGCTCTGTATTTTTGCATCGTTTTTTGCATCGTTTGCTCTGTTTTTTGTGAACGTGTTGGCTCTGTATTTTTGCATTGTTTGAAATCAATTGACATTGCGTAGCAAATGCCGAATTTTTAAGGGCCAAAATTATTTTTATCATGCAAAATGGCCACCAACTATTCAAAAATTGTCTCTTTTTGTTCATATAATATATATGACCACGGATTCCCACGCGTGCAATTAGCTTCTTTTTCTTCTTCTTTTTCAAACCACCGTTTCCCACGCGTGTACACTCCCGATGCTGCGGTGGCGTTGAAACGGGTTACTTCACATTTGACCCCGTTATTGCCATGGCCAAATAACACGTAGCACTACGGCTATTTAAGCCACCCTCTACCTCTGCCATCCCTCATCCATCTCCCTTCTTGATCTTCGACCCCTTCTCCGTCTTTTGCACATCCCTCAGCCATGCAGTACACCGGACCAACTTACCGCTTCCCACCCACCGTGCCGGAGAGGCTCTACCCTACCGGCGTGTATGTTGATCGGACACTACGTGTGTGTGCGATATCAAGGCTGAGGACCGCAAGGAACTTCACCGAGTTCTTCCTCGCATCCGGCTACCACCACCTCCCGAGGGGATCTCCAACGATGTTCCGTGTCGAGGAGGTCATCCAAAACCGTGTGGTGGTTACTCTCCTTGCCCACTTCACCAACACATTCGACGCCTTCTACCTCCTCGGCCGGGTGTTTTGGTGTGGCTCCGAGTTCATCGCTCTCACCACCCACAACAGGTTCACGGAGTACAACAACATCTTCCCCACCGCGATGCGCATGCACACTCTTCCGTACCCCATCGACAACGCCCCGGAGGAGCAGTGAAAAGGGCGCCCGGAGGAGGAGCGAGGTGCAGAAGGCGGCGGCTAGGGTTCTAAACCCTCTATCTTTTTTAGTCTATGTTATGTTAAGTTGTAATTGAACTATGTTGGAGATGCTATGGGCTTGTTGGCCCTTTTCTTAAATTCTATTATTAAGTTTTCTATCTATTCTATTGTTAAGTTCTTCCTAGTTTGAGATATGTGATCATGCTATGGGCTTGTTGGCCCTATCTACATATTGGTACTACATATTTGTTGATTATTTTCTTAGAGAGCTCGGCTTGTTAGTAGGGTTCCCTTGTTAGTAACCACCTACTGCATGCAAGCAAGCTTTGTTAGTAAGGATGAATGAGTACAACTAAGCAAGGGAGTGGCTCTTTTTTTACACAAGACACAAATATGTAGCCACCTAGCTAGAAGAGAGCAACCAGCGGCAGTGACCGTCGCTGCATCCGTGGCGGCTGGCGTGCAAGAAAGCTGCTCGGTCAGTGCATCATGGCAGACGCATCGGCGCATGCTGGCTCGGTCGGCGCCTTGTGGGATCGTGCCATCAGCGCATGCAGGATCGATCGACGCATGCAGGCAAGCTTTGTTGGGTGCATGCATAGCAGGCTTCTGTCCTGGCGGCGCGCGTAGACATTTAATGCAAGGGACGGCCCAACGAAACCACGGCCCAACGGTCGAACAGCGACACCACCCAACGCGGCCCCACTTGTCAGGTCAAACGGACGACACAGTCCAGCGTGGCCCCACTAGTCAGAGTTAACGGTCAAGCCTTTGACCCGACGGCAACGTCCGTTGTGCCCAGTTATGAGGGTTTCTGGCAAGGGAGTGGGGAAAATTGAGCAAAAGTTAAGAGCGCGGGGATGAATGAGTAGAGCTAAGGAACCAGGGGCACAGATGTAAAAATCCCTTTCTTGAAACTAGTGATTTTTTTAACCATCAACACTTGATGATCTTTCTTGATTTCTACCTTCGCCAATTTCAGCATCGCGAAGAGCTCGGAAATCACTTTCGTCATCCCTTGCATATTATAGTTCATCACAAAGTTCTAGTAGCTTGGTGATAGTGACTAGAGAACTTTGTCAATCACTATCTTATCTCAAAGATTAACTCCCACTTGATTCAAGCGATTGTAGTACCTAGACATTCTGAGCACATGCTCACTAATTGAGCTATTCTCCTCCATCTTGTAGGCAAAGTACTTGTCAGAGGTCTCATACCTCTCGATTCGGGCATGAGTCTGAAATACCAATTTCAGCTCTTGGAACATCTCATATGCTCCATGGCGTTCAAAACGTTTTTGAAGTCCCGGTTCTAAGCCGTAAATCATGGTGCACTAAACTATCAAGTAGTCATCATACCAAGCTTGCCAAATGTTTATAACGTCTGCATCTACTCCTGCAATAGGTTTGTCACTTAGCGGTGCATCAAGGACATAATTTTTCTGTGCAGCAATGAGGATAATCCTCAGATCACGGACCCAATCCACTTCATTGCTACTATCATCTTTCAACTTATTTTTCTCTAGGAACATATCAAAAAATAAACGGGGAGCTATATCGCGAGCTATTGATCTACAACATCGATATGCAAATACTATCAGAACTAAGTTCATGATAAATTAAGTTCAATTAATCAAATTACTTAAGAACTCCCACTTAGATAGACATCCCTCGAGTCATCTAAATGATCACGTGATCCAAATCAACTAAACCATGCACGATCATCACGTGAGATGGTGTAGTCATCAATGGTGAACATCTCTATGTTGATCATATCTACTATATGATTCACGTTCGACCTTTCGGTCTCCAGTGTTCTGAGGCCATGTCTGTACATGCTTGGCTCGTCAAGTTTAACCCGAGTATTCCGCGTGTGCAAAACTGTGTTGCACCAATTGTATGTGAACATAGAGCCTATCACACTCGATCATGACGTGGTGTCTTAGCACGAAGAACTTTCGCAATGGTGCATACTCAGGGAGTACACTTATACCTTCAAATTTTGTTTAAGGGGTCATCTTATAATGCTACCGCCATACTAAGCAAAATAAGATGCATAATAGATAAACAACTCATGCAATCAAAATATGTGACATGATATGGCCGTCATCATGTTGTGCTTTTGATCTCCATCTCCAAAGCACCGCCATGATCTCCATCGTCACCGGCTTGACACCTTGATCTCCATCGTAGCGTCGTGGTCGTCTCGCCAACTATTGCTTCTACAACTATCGCTAACGTATAGTGATAAAGTAAAGCAATTACATGGCGTTTGCGATTCATACAATAAAGCGACAACCATAAGGCTCCTGCCAGTTGCCGATAAGTTTTACAAAAAAATGATCATCTCATACAATAATGTATATCACATCATGTCTTGACCATATCACATCACAACATGCCCTGCAAAAACAAGTTAGACGTCCTCTGCTTTGTTGTTGCAAGTTTTACGTGGCTGCTGTGGGCTTTTAGTAAGAACCGTTCTTACCTACGCATCAAAACAACAATGGTGATTTATCAAGTCTGCTGTTTTAACCTTCAACAAGGACCGGCCGCAGTCATATTCGATTCAACTAAAGTTGGAGAAACAGATACCCGCCAGCCACCTTTATGCAAAACTAGTTGCATGTATGTCGGTGGAACCGGTCTCATGAACATGGTCATGTAAGGTTGGTTTGGGCCGCTTCATCCAACAATACCGCCGAATCAAAATAAGACATTGGTGGTAAGCAGTATGACGATACCCGCCCACAGCTCTTTGTGTTCTACTCGTGCATATCATCTACGCATAGACCTGACTCGGATGCCACTGTTGGGAAACGTAGCATGCAATTTCAAAAAAATTCCTACGCTCACGCAAGATCTATCTAGGAGATTCATAGCAACAAGAGGGGGAGAGCATCTTCATACCCTTCAAGATCGCAAAGCGGAAGCGTTTATCAACATGGTTGATGTAGTCGTACACCTTCACGATCCGTCCCGATCAAGTACCGAACGTACGGCACCTCCGCGTTCAGCACACGTTCAGCTCGATGGCGTCCTCGCCTTCTTGATCCAGCAAGACGGGCGAAGTAGTAGATGAGTTCCGGCAGTACGATGGTGCGGTGACGGTGTTGGTGAAGAACAATCTCCATAGGGCTTCGCCAAGCACAACGGAAACTATGACGCAAGATAAACTAGAGGGGACGGGGTTGCCGGCACACGGCTTGGTGAATCTTGATGTGTCCCAGGTGCTAGCCCTGCCCCTCTATTTATATGTTGAGCCCCGGGGTCGAAACTTGGAGTAAAAGCCACCTCAAAGTCGGTTTTGCTCACAAGGAAGAGTCCTTCTCGGACTTACAGGACCAGACGCCACAAACCTTGGCGTCTGGCCCAGACGCCACAAACCTTGGCGTCTGGCCCAGACGCCATGGGCCTCGGCCTTCGCAAAACTCCTTTTGCACCGACCCAAAGCCCCGTGGGCTTTACCCCTTGGCCGAACCATATCATCCTATATATCAATCTTTACCTCCGAACCATTCCGGAGCTCCTCGTCATGTCCGTGATCTCATCCGGGACTCCGAACAACATTCGGTCACCAACATACATAACTCATATAATACTATATCGTCAACGAACTTTAAGCGTGCGGACCCTATGGGTTCGAGAACTATGTAGACATGACCGAGACACCTCTCCGGTCAATAACCAATAGCGGAACCTGGACGCCCATATTGGATCCTACATATTCTACGAAGATCTTTATTGGTCGAACCGTTATGACAACATACGTTATTCCCTTTGTCATCGGTATGTTACTTGCCCGAGATTTGATCGTCGGTATCTTCATAACTAGTTCAATCTCGTTAACGGCAAGTCTCTTTACTCGTTCCGTAATACATCATCCCACAACTAACTCATTAGTCACATTGCTTGCAAGGCTTATTATGATGTGCATTACCAAGAGGGCCCAGAGATGCCTCTCCGATACTTGGAGTGACAAATCCTAGTCTCGATCTATGCCAACCCAACAAACACCTTCGGAGATACCTGTAGAGCATCTTTATAATCACCCAGTTACGTTGTGACGTTTGATAGCACACAAGGTATTCGTCTGGTATCCGGGAGTTGCATAATCTCATAGTCAAAGGAATATGTATATGACATGAAGAAAACAATAGCAATAAAACTTAACGATCATTATGCTAAGCTAACGGATGGGTCTTGTCCATCACATCATTCTCCTAATGATGTGATCACGTTCATCAAATGACAACACATGTCTATGGTTAGGAAACTTAACCATCTTTGATCAACGAACTAGTCTAGTAGAGGCTTACTAGGGACACGGTGTTTTGTCTATGTATCCACACGTGTATCAAGTTTCCGGTTAATACAATTCTAGCATGAATAATAAACATTTATCATGATATAAGGAAATATAAAATAACAACTTTATTATTGCCTCTAGGTCATATTTCCTTCAATTTTCCCCATTCAAACCAAGGCCATCTTATGCGAAGCGCTCTTGCGAATTTTGCCGTGTTAAGCACACCAAGCCCTCCCCGCTCAAACGGGCGACAAACCAAATCCCAGTTGACTTTGCACTTGGCCCCCGTAGTCTTGTCCGAACCAGACCGAAGGAAGGCTCGCTCAAGCTTGTTTGTGTTCCGAAGGGTTATCGGGGGACGATGAGAGGAGTGATGTAGTAGACCGCTTGGGCAGAGAGCACTGACTTGACTAGGGCCATTCGACCAATCGTGGTAATGTTGTTCCCCACCAAAGGTGGAATCTCGTCAGCCACCTTATCCACCAAGAATTGAAAATCCACCTCTATGAGACCGAGAGAAGAAGCTCCATATATCTCATGGGGAATGTCATGGTTTTCGCCGGCAAGCTTTGAAGGATGGTCCCAAGCTAAATGTTGCGGCATCTAATGGGGACGACCGAGCTCTTTTGGAAGTTGGTATGGAGCCCTGTGACCTTCCCGAAGCCTTCGAGGATGGCGGATAGGTTGTCAATATCCCGCTTTATGGGTTGCATGAAAATAGGCGCGTCTTCCGCGTAGAGTGAAGCGCGCACAACAACGCGTCTACCTCTATTTTTGTGGAGCAGGCCTTTCGCTGTGGCAACATGGAGAAGCTGCTAGAATTGACATGAACCCCTAATTCCCAACCGAGATGCTGCCTCCAGAGAGCCTTGCTCAATTATTCTTCCGATTAACCAGTTAACTTGCCGATTAATCCCTACTCATAGGGTCGTGGCGGGTGCACAAGGCGGGCCTGTGGATTCCGGGGCGGTGGCCCCGGGCGGCGGAACTGGCGGCGGCCTGCTCGTCCGCACGACGGTAGGTCGAGCATGGCTGACCTTGAGGAGGCGTGCAAGGGATTCGGGACCTAGTGCCCCGCTCTGACGGCCGCGACGTCGGTTGACGTTGTATGGGCGACGACATCGGCTGGCGCGGCGGTGGGTGCTCCATGTAGCACACGAAATTGGCTGGCAGCCCTTCTTCTTCGACAGCGGCGGACTCCGGGGTCGTGAGTGCGACTTGAGGCTGGATCTCGAGCTCGCGACTGCCTTTCTGAGGCTTGCGACGGTATGGGACGTCCCCTCCATCAACAGACCGGGTTCGATGTGGCTCTGCATGTGGCACATGTGCCTCTTTCAGAGTTGTCGCGGGTAGTGCCTATCGTCAGCAGGTGAAGCCATCGGTGGATGCGCTATCGGCAGATGCTACACATGATGTTTTATTCGGAGACGTCAAGTCATGCCTACTACCGGCAAGTGATGCGCGGTGGCTCTGGCAGAGGTGTCATGTTTAGTCTGTTGCAGTTGGATTGAAGGTGGTGCGACAGTAGCAGGAGGCGGGCGTTATGGGACGTCTTTGTCTTCTCCAGAGGTATCCGACTATCGAGGCGTCGGTAGACGGATAAGGGTGGATGGTATAGATGGCTTCAACTACGAGTTTACGCACTCTGGTGGAAACACAAGATCTTTTATTGGGCTATGTCGATGCGCGCCTGCGTAGTGTCCTTGCTGAAGATGGTGGACTGAAGCTTGGCTTTGGGGATGAGGATCCGGGGTTCAACCTTGTGGTGGACTCGTCATCATAGGCGCACGTGCGGTGAATCCTTCTTGAAGGCGTAGCCTAGGAGTTTTGTATTTTTCGTGTCTGATGTGTCTTGTAACGTAGGGTTAGTGGCTATCAAGGAGAGTTACTGTCGCGAGGTATACGGCCTCAGAGTTTGCTCTCTGCTTTATTTCCAGGTCGAATTTGTTCGGCAGCTGGATTTTGCATTATAAATAATATATGGCTGCATGAATCGTTATGATGCAGAGGCCGGGATCATCATTCTTTTCTAAAATAAAACATTATCTATATTATCTATGAAGATAGTATTGCATGTGTTGCTTAAATGCATATCTGATATATTAAAAGTAATATCATGAAAAATATCTCTTGAAAACTATTTTTCAATCATGAATTACAGAAAGATGGATAAAGACGTATTCACTAGTAGGGAAACCCTTTGTAGGATTTTAGTATTAGCAGCGTTCGGCTATATTTAAACGCTGCTGCTAACTTGCAGAATTACCAGCAGTGTCCGGCCATGCTTGATTAGCTGAAATTGTATGCACTACATTGAAACAACACTACAAGTTGTTGTTGCCTGTGTTCTGTTTTGAGTGCCTTTTGCTGCCGACTCTGTTCTAAGCGCTTAATTCTCACTCTTGCCGCACACCTGCACTTATAGGATAGGTTTTTTTGCAAATAAAAAGACTTGTTTTCTAAAATGAGAGATACTGAATCAGTATAAATAACTTTGAAAATACTGTTTTTTTCTGTTAGGAAAAATTAGTCTTGGTTTCTATAATTTAGGCAATTGGGAGAATGGTGCTTAGGTGATTATGGAATTCTTATCCTCTTGTAATCGAATAAAAGTAGTATGGAATTCAAAGACGACCCGATGTGAATCATCTGAATTGGTTGGTCGTCAATTTTACCCCAGTAGTCCGCTGTAAATCGTCTGAAGCAATGCTCCTCCAGTGGGCAATCACGCTAACGTTGTTACCTCGTGTCGAGGAGTCTACTCTAGCGTCATCATAAATCCTGATACTTCCTAGTCCTAGGATGTCAGTAGGTTTTGGTGGCATGACAAGTGTGATTCCAAATCTAACTAAGTGCAGAACTTGTGTGCATCACATTTCTGGTATTACAACCAAAGACTGAGCTCTACTCCTTGCCCGCGCAGGTATAGAGATGGTTTGATGGCTTCTTCGCAAACTATATATGAGCATGTTCCACCTAGCAACAGCCGAGCTCTACTCCGAGCCCACACAGGTTGCAAACTAGTATATATGAGCATGTTTTATCTCTCCTCCCACCCTTAGAAAAACTAGGAATACCATTACATTAATGTATGGTGCAACAACCATGACATTGATGCTTTTGAGCTATTCAACTTCTATTATATATAAAAAGTGTTTGACGGGTTAAGCAGAAAAAAGAGAATTAGTTAGAAAATCCCTAAAAAAATTAGAAACATCCGACCGTTTATTTTATGGATTAGAGAATAACAGCCATTTGATCTTGCTAATGTCTTACAAAGTCAAGAAAATTACCCACCAGTGCCCTTACATAAATAACCTTTCAATCAGTAAAAAAAAAACTTCCACAAAGGGATAGACGTGATCAGGTCCTCTTCCACCTGTTGAGACTTCATCTTTCCCTAATCACCTATCGAACAACACCATGATCGCTCTTAAAACATCACCCTCGATTCTATAATCCTTCACCCCTCTTCTCTTCTGCGGCATCTCGCACAAGCAGCAGCCCACAGCCTCCTCGCTCAGGTAGGTAGGAGTACGTAGCTTAGTCTCAATCTGACTCGAGAGACCTTGACACAACTCATCTGCCGTGCCGCCTCTTCACTAGCCGTTCTCTGTTTCAATCTTCCAATGATGTTGAAAGTGATATTAAGTAAAGGTACGATCCAATCTCTTATTTCTACAAGATCGGCAGCGTCATCAAATCTGAGTCCATGCCCTCTTCTCCAC